>NC_087170.1:1249226-1289226 GCF_035594125.1 Scylla paramamosain | reverse complement strand
CCCACCTACAATCTGACAAGTGGAGTCACCAGTTTTAAATGTCAATAGTTATCCAAGATTGAATTTATGCCTTCCAATCCTCTGTGGGTCTTGGAGGCAGTCATGAGTCCCACTGTTCTCCTGAGAGCAGTGCAGGAGGTTGCCTTCAACATAAACCTTCTTGACAAAGTACTTGGATGACTTGTTGCAGCTTTGCTCTTTTCTGATGGTGACTGCAGCCTTCAACTCAAGGCACAGCTTCTCCAAGGCACTCATCTTGCTGTACTTTAGCCCAGTGATCTGTGGAGAATAAGTAGTGGTGATGGTGGTGGTCCACCTCTCCAATACAAGAGTTCACCATTATTAATTTTTCATCCTTTTCACCAGTAAACTCTGGAACTCCCTGCCTGCTTCTGTATTTTCTTTTCCCTATGACAAATTTTTTCATGAGGAAGGTCCCAAGACACTTCTCCAATCTTGGATAATCCTTACCACTACACACCATCAGACATAAAAATACCGTGAAGGATGCAACTCCCTTTTTAGAAGAGCCAGAGGTCACAGGAGCAAAGGTGACAGGACACTACATGCCCTTGACACTCATGTCAAGCCCCATTATCACCTGCATCACTTGGGAACACACCATCACCATCATTACCATTGTGTTGTGGCATCATATCAGTGGCATAATAATTGTAAGAACACAAGAGAAACTGCAAGAAGCCATCTGGTTTACACATGGCAATCCCTGCATGAAATGTGCTTACCTATTTTCACTATCATCCTCATGCATAAATTTGTCTAATCTTTTAAAGCTCCCTAATGACTCAGCACTAACCTAACTACCGAGTCTATTTCATTCATCTATCACTCCATCTGAAAACCAGTTCCTTCCTATTTCTTTTTAAATCTAACTTTATCAAGCTTGACATGAAGAAACAGGATAGTGATAATGGTTGCTATTTCTGATTATTATTCTTACTTTCATTAACACTCAGAATACGAAGTCTGTCTTTATTCTTATTTTGAGTCCCCAGTGGAAAGGGATAGTCTCAGTGGCACTACAAGCCAAATAACTTAAAAACACCCTTAAAATGAAAATGATGGCTACTCTTCACAACCACAGTGCTGCATCCCTCTTTTCTAAACATCTTCACTCTAACCCCTGCTTCCCTGCTCCCTCCAAGACCCAGTGACAGCCTCCCTCACCTCTGGGTTCACTTGAGGAGCTGCCATCAGCCACTTAATGACATTCATTTGCACGTTCTTGGTGACAGAGTTCTCTTGGATCTCCAAATTTTCAGGATACACCACCAAGCCTGTAAGGAGAATTGGTGAAGAGAGAGAGAGAGAGAGAGAGAGAGAGAGAGAGAGAGAGAGAGAGAGAGAGAGAGAGAGAGAGAGAGAGAGAGAGAGAGAGAGAGAGACTGTATGTTAGATGCAGACAAAATGATAAAGTAAGGTATTAAAATCTTGCGTGCAAAAAAAGATATGCACACTAATAAATACTTATATTACAAAATGTTAAAACATCCATAAACTCCTTGCACATCATACTGAGCTCACACTCCTCTCATTCCCTCAGATGCTACCAACAACTTTATTTAAACACAAATAGATAGATAAATAGATAGATAGTCACATACACACACTTATTCCCTCCAAGACACAACAATGACTTGATTTCAACAGAGATAGACAAACACACACACACACACACTTACACATCAGGCTTGGGTCTGAGTACATGTACTCAACCAGATTCCAAATGTAGTGCAGTGGTAGATGTATAGGTAGAGGTAAGGTCAGGGTGACACAAGCCTGGGGTCTGGATTGGTACCAGTGAAGTCATATGAGTTACAGCCACTGCAGTTCCCACTCCTGCTGCTAATCTGTCAGCACCTTTGTGTAAATATGTGGAGTGAGAAACAGCTGTCAAATGTCGTCTGGACTGACAGGCTGCTGCACTGAGAGGCACACAGCAATCCATCCACATCAGGTATCAAGCAAGATTCACCCCAAACTCTCCACATTCACACAGATAGACAGACACAATACACACAGAAATAAATCAATAGATACACACACATACATACTTGCTTACCAGGAGAGACAAAGTGGAGATGCCAACCAGCAGGTACAACAGACACCTGAGCAGCAAGTTGGTATCTAACACTGACCTCGCTGATGACGACATCCACAGGAATTGTTGACAAGTTGTTCTCAGGTAAATAGATCCTGGAGGAAATACACAGAAAAGATCCATTATTGCAGGGACAAACAAAGGCTGGATATTGAGGGGATACAACAGAGTTAAGGAAAGGAAGATTTTTCACTGAAGGAACAAAGAAAAGCTGAATATCTGGAAGGGCAACAGGAAAATTGATAAGAGGAAAATGTTGGAATGATACAAAAATTACATGTTTTCTGTCTGTGCATAAAACATGCACACACACTTTCTCTCTCTCTCTCTCTCTCTCTCTCTCTCTCTCTCTCTCTCTCTCTCTCTCTCTCTCTCTCTCTTGCCTCGCCTTGGGCATGCACTCACATCCCTCCCCAGTATCTCAATCAATATCTTTTGATCCTGAGAAGAAACAAGAGAACTACGTGGAATGAGAGAAAATATACACAAGAAAACAACAAAACACACAGTCACTGGACTAACCATCTCAGTGACCTTTAGAAATATTTACTGTAATTTTCAAGGGTACTTCATGATTCTGGTGATAGTTTAACATGTATTCTGCATCACCAGAAGAAAGAAACACCTATGAGAACCTGACTCATTATCATGAAAACAGTCCTTATGAAAGCTGATGGGATTTTCAAGGACATTTTTTTCATGATTCAGGAAATAGTTAATAATATTCTGCATCATCAATCAACCAATCATAAAAACCAGACTCCTCTTTTAAAACAGTTCCATTAACACCTCAGGCATTTCACAATATGGGGATAAAAGTTAAGGGTTCCCCGCACTTCCTACCACAAACCAGACTCCTCTTTGAAAACAGTTCTCATAACACCTCAGGCATTTCACAATATGGGGATAAAATTAAGGTTCCCAGTGTGTCTTACCACAAACCAGACTCTTTCTCTTTGAAAACAGTTCCCATAAGACCCAAGGCACGAGAGTTAAGGTTTCTTGTGTGTCTCACCACGAAAACTGCTCCATCCAGGAGAGAGCCACCAGCACCCACAAACTTGAGGGAGAGGAAGAAGGGGTGAGCGGCATGGAGGATCTCTGGGTATTTGAGATGGATTTCCTTGGCCATCCTGCAGAGAGAGAGAGAGAGAGAGAGAGAGAGAGAGAGAGAGAGAGAGAGAGAGAGAGAGAGAGAGAGAGAGAGAGAGAGAAGGATGAAGGAAAAGACCAGGAGGTAGAGAATGAGAGAAATGCAAGTAAATGAGGAAGAGGACAAGGAAAAGGAAGACAAGATGAGAAAGAGAAGCATTCAACCACTCCTTTTACTATCAGTGACCTTACATTGAAAACTAAACTCTAAACTTGCAGTAAACAATTGTACCAAACTGAGTGAGACAGCATGAGAGTTAGCAAGACATCACATTAATATAAGGACTGGGAGATGCACAGGGACACCAGAAATGAGACTAAGTTCAGTACTATTCCCAGCACCTGAAACACCATCCTCACTCTCAGTTTCATTCCAGAGAAGCACGTTTTTCTGAGAGCAGCACAAGATATGGTGCCAAGGGGAGATGCAAGGACTGGAGGATCCTTAGGGACAGAAGACACAAGGCTAACTTCAGAACCATTCCGATTATCTAGAAGAGGGTCCCCAGTCTCACTCTTGTTCAAGAGATGCACAATGTTTCTCCAAGAGCAGCGCAAGATCTGGTCCTCGACGTAAACTTTCCTTGCATTGTAATGAGTGTCTAAGTATCTTGTCACTACTGGGATAGCTATGTTACTGCTGAGGGATGTGCACAGTTTCCCTAGAGCTGTGGCAACATGCTCCTGTGGTCCAGTTATCTTGAAGCAGAGGAAGTGAGAAGAATTAGTGAACTAGAAAAGGACGATGAAAATGGCTGTGAGACATGGAGGGAGAGAGGAGAATAAGAAAGAGTAGTGAAAATGGCTATAAGAAATAGAGAGTGAAAAGAATTAGTGAAATGAATAGAAAACTTAAATGAAAGTGACTGTAGGAAGTAGAGGAAGAGAGAATTAGTGGAAAGAATATAAAAGCAATGAAAATGACTACAGGAAGACAAGAAAGCGATGAACGAGCTTGCTTTTTGACATTCTTTTACCACAGAAGAAAGAATGAAAAATACAGCCATTCAATTCACCTCTTCACAATACACACCTGGTACTCTGCTATGGTCTTCTTGGAGTCATTGCTGAGAGTGAAATCAACGGGGCCACAGTACACTCCGTCAGCCAGCAGCCAGCATGTCTACTGACTGCAGCAACATACTCAGCACTCCATCCTCCAACTGTGTCACATCACCATAGCATCATTAGAGGTGTGTGTGTGTGTGTGTGTGTGTGTGTGTGTGTGTGTGTGTGTGTGTGTGTGTGTGTGTGTGTGTGTGTGTGTGTGTGTGTGTGTGTGTGTGTGTGGGGCAAGGAGGGGGTGAGGGTAACTATGCATGATAGAAAGGTTTAAATTGTGTGTGTGGAGGAAAGTGTGCATTAAAGAAAGAAGAAAGAGGAATACAGGATGAATGAAGAAATGGATAATGAAGGATAAGGTAGAGGAAAAAGAATACAGCAAAGATGAAGAAAAGATATCATTGAAGGATACATGATATGATAAGAGGGAAAAAGAATACACTGCAGGAGAAAAAGGATATCACTGAAGGATATAACAGAAAAGTATAATGAAGGATAGAACAGAAGCAAAAAGAACACAGGAGGCATGAAGAAAACAATATTACTGAAGGATGCAAGAGGAAAAAACACAGTGCAGGTGAAGAAAAGAAGATACTGAAGGATATAACAGATGGGTGATAAGGACAGTCATTCTCACCACATCCTCCACACCCTCCAACTGCTTCCATCAGAACAGATCAGTGTGCAAGGACTTGACCATGGGGTACTCCTTGATGACCAGATGTGAGGGATACACCACCAGTCCTGTATGGGAGACAGATAATAAACTGCACTCCCAAATGTTTTGCTCTCTCTCTTACCTCCAATACTTTCAGTTGTTATGGTGTTTTCAGGGGTGTTTTCATGGTTCCAGTGATGGTTCAGCAAGGATTCTGTATCTTTAATAGTCTGTAGTGTGAGGTATTGGGGTTTTAAACAGTACATCAACATGCAATATATTTTATCCTAACTTCCATAAGTATGTACATCAGTATACAAGATTTTCCTTTATGTAAGAGGAACTCTGGCTAAGGCCAACAAAAAGGAGAGAGAGAGAGAGAGAGAGAGAGAGAGAGAGAGAGAGAGAGAGAGAGAGAGAGAGAGAGAGAGAGAGAGAGAGAGAGAGAGAGAGAGGAAAAATAAAAAAAATAAATGAAATGAAATAAAATAAAATGAAATAAAATAAATAAATAAATAAATAAAAATAAAAGGGTCCACTGAGGTACCAGTCTCTAGAAGACAGAGCCAAAAGAATTACCCTAAATTTAAGAAGTGTCTTGTATAAGGAAGTACAGACACAGGCAGGGAGCTCCAGAGTTTACCAGACTGACACCAATACTCGAGAGGACTCCACGTACCAGCTAGCGGAGACGACAGCAACCTTGGCTATGAGTTGCTGTCTCACGTCAGGCGCCTCAAATATGACGTTCTCAAAGGTGAGCATTGACACGGCCTCATCTGGTACATACAGCCTGACACAGGGTCTGTTGTCAGTATTTGTGTTGGGAAGATATGGGTGGTGATATTTTTATTTATTTATTTTTTCAAGTAGGAGGGACACTGGCCAAGGGCAACAACCCTCCCCCTCCCCCCATCAAAAAATAAAAAGACCCACTGAGATGCCAGTCCCATAAAAGGGTCCAAAGCAGCAGTCAAAAATTGAAGGATAAGTGTCTTGAAACCTCCTTCTTGAAGGAATTCAAGTCATAGGAAGGTGGAAAGACAGAAGCAGGCAGGGAGTTCCAGAGTTTACCAGAGAAAGGAATGAATGATTGAGAATACTGGTTAACTCTTGCATTAGAGAGGTGAACATAATAGGGGGTGAAAGAAAGAAGAAAGTCTTGTGCAGCGAGGCCGTCAGAGGAGGGGAGACATGCAGTTAGCAAGATTAGAAGAGCAGTTAGCATGAAAACAGCGGTAGATGATAGCAAGAGATGCAACATTGCAGTGATGAGAAACCGGCTGAAGACAGTCAGTTAGAGGAGAGGAGCTGATGAGACAAAAAGCTTTTGATTCCATAATGTCTAGATGAGCAGTACAAGTGGAACCCCCCCAGACATGTAAAGCATACATGGACAGATAAGGCCCCTGTACAGAGTTAGCAGTTGGGGGGGGGTGAGAAAAACTGGTGAAGATGTCTCAGAACATCTAATTTCATAAGAGCTGTTTTAGCTAGGGATGTGATGTGAAATTTCCAGTTTAGATTATAAGAAAAGGACAGACCAAGGATGTTCAGTGTAGAAAGGGGGACAGTTAAGTGTCACTGAAGATGGGATAGTTATCTGGAAGGTTGTGTCAAGTTGATAGGTGGAGGAATTGAGTTTTTGAGGCAATGAATAATACTAAGTTTGCTCTGCCCCAATCAGAAATTTTAGAGAGATCAGAAGTCAGGTCTTCTGTGGCTTCCCTGCATGAACTCTTTACTTCCTGAAGGATTGGACTTCTACAAAAGACGTAGAAAAGTGCAGGGTGGTATCATCAGTGTAGGAGTGGATAAGACAAGAAGTTTGGTTTAGGTCACTGGAGAATAATAAGAAGAGAGTGGGTGATAGGACAGAACCCTGAGGAACACCACAGTTAATAGATTTAAAGGAAGAATAGTGATCATCTACCACAGCAGCAATAGAACGGTCAGAATGGAAACTTAAGATGAAGTTACAGAGAAAAGGATAGAAGGCGCAGGAGAGTAGTTTGGAAATCAAAGCTTTGTGCCAAACTCTATCAAAAACTTTTAATATGTCCAAAGCAACAGCAAAAGTCTCACCAAAATCTTTATAAGAGGATGACTAAGACTCAGTAAGGAAAGCCAAAAGATCACCAGTAGAGTGGCCTTGATGGAACCCATACTGGTGATCAGATAGAAGGTTGTGAAGTGAAAGATGTTTAAGAATCTTCTTGTTGATGATTGATTAAAAAACTTTAGATAGGCAGGAAATTAAAACAATAGGATGGCAGTTTGAGGGATTTGAAGTCACCCTTTTTAGGAACAGGCTGAAAGTAGGCAAACTCCCAGCAAGAAGGAATGGTAGATGCTGACAGAGTTGAAAGAGTTTGATTAGGCAAGGTGCAAGCATAGAGGCACAGTTTCGGAGAACAATATGAGGCACCCCATCAGGTCCATAAGCCTTCCGAGGGTGTAGGCCAGGGAGGGCATGAAAACATTACTGTGAAGAATTTTAATAGGTAGCATGAAGTAGTCAGAGGGTGGAGGCGAGGGAGGAACAAGCCCTGAATTGTCCAAGGTAGAGTTTTTAGCAAAGGTTTGAGCAAAGAGTTCAGGTTTAGAGATAGATGTGATAGCAGTGGTACCATCCGGTTGATATAAAGGAGGAAAAGAAGGAGAAGCAAAGTTATTGGAGATGTTTTTGGCTTGGTGCCAGAAGTTACAAGGGGAGTTAGATCTTGAAAGATTTTGACACTTTCCGTTAATGAAGGAGTTTTTGGCTAGATGGAGAACAGACTTGGCATGGTTCCGGGCAAAAATATAAAGCCCATGATATTCTGGTGATGGAAGGCTTAAGTACCTTTTGTAGGCCACCTCTCTATCATGTATAGCATGAGAACAAGCTGTGTTAAACCAAGATTTGGAAGGTAAAGAGTGAGGAATGTACACCTCCATGTCAGACTCTACTACCTCTGTTATGTACTCTGCACACAGACAGGTCTCTGACATGGAAGCACTAGTCATTCCAAGGAAAATCAGCAAAATACCTCCTTGGGTCCCTGCAGCTAGCAGAGCCAAATCCTAGAGGCACTTCTGCTTATGGGGATGCTGAGGAAGGATTGGAGTGATAGGACAAGATAAAGATATGAGATTGTGACTGGATGAGCCCAACAGAGAAGAGAGGGTGACAGCATAAGCAGAAGGATTAGAGGTTATGAAAAGGTTAATAATGTTGGGCATATCTCCAAGATGGTCAGGAATACAAGTAGGGTGTTGCACCGATTGCTCTAGGTTGTGGAGGATAGCAAAGTTGAAGGCTGGTTCACCAGGATGGTCAGTGAAGGGAGAGGAAAGCCAAAGCTGGTGGTGAACATTGAAGTCTCCAAGAATGGAGATCTCTGCAAAAGGGAAGAGGGTCAGAATGTGCTCCACTTTGGAAGTTAATAAGTCAAAGAATTTTTTAAAGTCAGAGGAGTTAGGTGAGAGGTATACAGCACAGATACATTTAGTTTGAGAGTGACTGTAATCGTAGCCAGATGGTGGAAAACTCAGAAGATTCAAGAGCATGGGCAAGAGAGCAGGTTAAATTGTTGTGCACATAAATGCAACATCCAGCTTTGGATTGAAAATGAGGATAGAGAAAGTAGGAGAGAACAAAAATGGGGCTAATGTCAGTTGCCTTAGACACCTGTGTTTCAGTGAGGAAAAGAAAATTAGGTTTAGTAGAGGAGAGATGGTGTTTTTACAGACTGAAAATTGGATCCAAGACTGCAAATGTTGCAGGAGTTAATGAAGAAAAAGTTGAGCGGTGTCAAGACACTTAGGGTCGATACCAGAAGAGCAGTCTGACCTGGGGACATTTGTTGTCCCCTCCCCCGATGGTGACTCTATGAGGCTGGTGTAGGAGTCTCCATGATAATTGAGTGAAGGGTGTGTGTGTAATTAGATGCTTGTAGTTTTGTGTGAAGGAAGAGAGTTGTCTTTAGAGAGCAGGCTGTGACTGTCCCCTTTTCTTGTGAGACACAAAGGGAAACATTCATTGAGGTCACAGCTGCATTTAATGATAAGTTCACAGCACCCCATCATCCAGTGCTTTAGACCTCACTGGGAGTAATTATCATTTTGGCAGGTGCCTGCTGCCTCCTCCTTGTAACATTCTCTTCTGTTTCTTACTTGGCATACCTCTGGATAACCTCAAAGTGTCCCTCAGCAGTCTTTGCCAGCAGTTTACCCACAAATGTCTGGCCTGAGGAGGAGAGAGAAGAGGCTCAGGAAAGAAAATACAGTACAGATGCAATTCCTCTCAACTTCTGTGCTTTCTTATGGAAGGATAACAGAGAGGGTATAATTTTACTCCCTTCATCTATCTACTTATCTATACACCAGGCCACCAATCCCAGACAAAGCAACACTCACTCACACACACATCACTCACACTCTTAGGCCCACTGGTCTCTGGTGGGAAGGAACAGTGTTGTGGACCTCCCTACAACACCCTAGTGACTGTACTTACAAGACTCTGCTATGGTTATGGTCTTCACAGAAGATAGTAACACAATTCCTCTCATAAATTTTATGAGTCATGTGGATGGTCTGGCACCAGCGTGGCAGTACATACATGCCCTGGCCTCACCTTAGGCCAACTGAGTACTGACTCATTATCCAGTAATTACTGTCCCACTCCCTCCCCTCCCACCACTTAGGGATAACATGCCACACATCTGAAAAAGTCTCCAAAAATCATGCACACACAAAAAAACTGATACAGTATATGAAAAACAGCAAAACATAAGGAGTACCACAAGGTGTAATCTAAAGCCTGAGTGTAAACAAGCTATGTCTCAGACACACAGCTCAAACTTTGGCAGATTGTTGCCAAAGTGCTGGATGATTTTTCAGTGTGCACAGACCAATGTTGCTTTTTGCACACATTTCCATTCAAAAAAGTTCATTACAGTCCCTTAATTAACTTAGTAATTTCTGTCCATCTCCTCACCTTGAAAGCCTCACCATCAAACATTAAGCCAGAATTTTTGTAAACAAGCTGAATGAATGTATCATGATAATAGAAATAATATTGCTTTATTACTTCATGCATGTATGCAAAAAATAAACTTGACTAGATTATTCCTGTCTACCACACCATTAAAGTCTTGCCATCCAAGCACTGGGCCAGAGTCCTTGTCAACAAACTGAATGCCTCTTGATAACAGAATTAATATTGTTTTATTACGCTATCCCAAAAAATTTAACTTGATTTTGTCATCTCCTCACCTTCAATGCCTTGCCATCAAACTACAATCCAGAATCTTTGTCAACAAACTGAACAATAACAGAAATTATATTGTTTTATTACTCTATAAAAAAAAAGAAAAAAAAAATCATTCCTGTCTGTCTCCTCACTTCCTCACATCATGTTAACAAAGATTATATTATTTTATTACTCTTTATATGCAACATTTAAGTCAATCATGCCTGTCTGTCTCCTCACCTTGAAAGGCAGGCCATTAAAAACCAAGCCAGAGTCCTTGTCAACAAAGTGAACAGTGATGGTGGTGGGTTGTCCGGCCTGCACTATGCTGGGCTGCTGCAGGACCATTGCTGCACTCATCTGTGTCAAGCTGAGGGGAGGCCAAAAGAAGACCAACTATTACATCACTTATGCACTGAGGGGAGACCAAAAGAAGACCAACTATTAGATCACTTATGTGACTCCAATAGTAATTGTATCTTGGTAAATACTGAGATCCTTTTCTCTCCTTTTTGGTATGTCAGACTTGCATTTCCCTCAGTATCCTGTCAAGGTCTAATCCCTAGAGACACCATTAATGTACCCTGATTAAGTTGAATTTAAAGGAGATAGGAAGGAATTGGTTTTTAAATAGAGTGGAGGATGAATGGAATGGACTCAGTAATGAAGCTGATTATTTAGTGACCTTTAAAAGAAGATTACACAAATTTATGAATGAGGTTGATAGGTGGAAATAGGTAAGCATGCTTTGTACAGGGACTGCCATGTGTAGGCCTGATGGCTTCTTACAGCTTCACTTATTTTCTTATTCTTCTGTTCTTACACCAGACACTTGTGCTCCAGCTTTGGATGGTTCTTTTTGACCTCTCTTTAGGGACTGGCACTCTCATTGGGCTTTTTTAAACTTTTTGTTGCCCTTGACCAGTCCCCATCTTACATAAATAAAGACCTGCACCTACCTGAAGGTCTCCTCCAGGGTGGTGGTGAGGGCTGGAGCATAGCTGGGGTAGGTGATGGTGAAAGTGAGGTTGTAGCCTTCCCCGGGCTTGCTGACAGACAGGTTGGTGAAGATGGCAGTGCCATTCCTGTTGGGAACTGTTGTGGTGCCCATGAGGATGGCACCTGGTGGACCTCCCAAGAGACTTGCCGTGACCTGCCAGGGATCACTCTTGTGGCCCAGGTCATTGGTGGGTGCACCCTGCAAGAGAAGAGAAGAGAAGAGAAGCAAGAGAGAGAGAGAGAGAGAGAGAGAGAGAGAGAGAGAGAGAGAGAGAGAGAGAGAGAGAGAGAGAGAGAGAGAGAGAGAGAGAGAGAGAGAGAGAGAGAGAGAGAGAGAGAGAGAGAGAGAGAGAGAGAGAGAGAGAGAGAGAGAGAATAATTATTGATGTATCTTTGAGTCCTTTCATGGGAACCAAAAAGGCCTGAAAGTTTACTAAACACACACACACACACACACACACTAAAAATCCAGCCATCTACGTCACTGAGAGTTGCCCTAGTGGAAATACAGAGTATGAGAGTTCACACTGGTTCTACTCGTTGCTGTTCCATCTCCAAAGCAGTTAAATTGTTATAATGAGCGGTGAAGAGGGGTCTACTTCGGTCCCCACTATGTTGTTTATGCCAATGGGGACCGTCTCGAAGGCTAGACGGAGAGACCTCGGGATTTGGGGAAGAGGACTGAAGGGTCGGGAAAGCAATGATGAGAAGGAGAATTATCACACTGGAAACTGAAATGAAGGAAATGAAGGATAGATTTGACAAGATGGAGAAGATGGTTGAACTTTGATCACCGAGAAGGGGGTGTGGAGAGGTGCATATGACGATCTACATAAAAAACAAACGTTATATGAAAAGAAAGCAATGGAATATGAAGGCAAAGTGGAAGAGTTAAATGTAAAACAGGAAAATTGGAAGAAAGAACAAGAGAAAGAAAAGATAGATTTTAGGAAAATTGTGGAGGAACAAACAAAGGCAAACAACAAAAAGCTAACAGAAAAAGTTGTTCAAGTTATAAAACAAAGAAAACTTGGTGAGAGAAACTGAGGATAAGAAAAAAACTGTCGTGGTATTCAGTCTGAAGGAAGAGTATACACCTCAGTGGACTGAAAGAGAAAAGAAGGAAAAGACATGTGTGGAAAAATTAGTGGGGACATTACAAGAAGAAAAAGAGCTAACTGGAGAGATCAAAGAAATTAAAAGAGGAGAAACCGGACATCATGGGAATTGTTGAAATTAAATTTGCAAGTGAAGGGATATATCAAATATTGGTGAAGGAAAATACAACCTCTGGATGAGAAATAGAAAAAAATAAACAGGGAGGAGGTGTGATGCTTCTAATTAGGAAGGATTTATTAGTGGAATCTGTCACATATGGGGTGGAGGAGGCAGAAGTATTGAAAATAAACTTAAGACAGAATATTGTAAGATACTGTAACATTGTGGTGACTTATGTTCCCCCCTATTCCAACTCTTGGAGAGAGGACGAATATAACAAAATGCTTGAGGACACAAGGACACGTTTGGCAGAGTTATTTGAGGAAAATGACGATATACTCCTGATGGGGGACTTTAACTGTAAAGAGATATCTTGGGAGAATTGGACCACAGAAGGCAGTGAGCCATCATGGCGGGAACAAGCTACTAGACCTGGCTACTGAAAATTTCCAGACACAATGGGTTACAGATGACACAAGATTTAGATAAAATGAAGCACCTTCAAGGCTCAATCTAATTTCCACCAAGAAACAAGAAATAGTAGAAGACCTTAAATACATAAACCCAATAGGAAAAAGTGATCATGTGCTGATTCAGTTCACAGCTATGGATAATAACCTCAGTATAAGAAAAGAGGACCACAGAAGAGAATGGCTAAACTACAGCAAGACTAACTTTGGACAACTTAGGAAGTATTTCAGTGAAGTGAATTGGAACATGGTTATTCAAAAGGAGGACATAAAGGAAAAGTGGACAGCTTTCCTGGACATTTATAATGAGGGAGTAGAGAAATGGGTACAACAGATGTGCAACAGCTAGATTGGAGAGAGAAAAAGCATGGAACAAGTGGAAGAAAAACAGGAGACTGGACCTGTGGAACAATTATATAAGGAAGAGGAACGAATTTCTTAAAACTCGCAGAGATGAGCAGAAAAATTTTGAAAAGAATGTTGTGGAGAAATGTAAAGACCAACCAAAATTATTTTATAAATTCATTAATGGAAAATTAAAGAGTAAAGATGAAATAAGCACAGTAGAGGCTGGAGAAGAGACAGTGGATAACCCAGAAGAGGTAGCTGAAGTGTTTAACAGATACTTCCACTCTGTGTCTAGTAAGGAAAATGATTTCAGAGATGAGAGGACAGCATTAGAAAAAGAGACCGACCTAAAGGAGATTAAAACATCAGTAGATGAAGTAAAGAATATGTTGGAAGACCTGGATGTAAAGAAAGCAATGGGTCCTGATGGTGTCTCCAGTTGGATTTTAAAAGAGCATAGCTCACAATTAGTCTCAGCATTGCACAATATAATTAGCACCATCCTGGTAAAAGGTAGAGTACCCATAGATTGGAAATGGGCAGATATTACCCCAATCCACAAGACTGGAAGTAAAGAAGATCCATTAAATTATAGACCTGTATCACTCACAAGTGTGGTGGCAAAGATTTGTGAAAAGATTATCAAGAACAGATGGGTGAAATACCTAGAAGACAACAAGGTGATAACAGAGAAACAGTTTGGTTTCAGAAAAGGAAGATCTTGTGTTACAAATTTGATAAGTTTCTACTCAAGAGTATTAGATATAGTGCCAGAGAGAGAGATGGATGGGCCAACTGCATATACTTAGATCTGAGAAAAGCATTCAATAAAGTTCCACACAGAAGACTAATATGGAAATTGGAAAAAACTGGAGGACTCAGTGGATCACTGTTAAAGTGGATGACTGACTTTTTGACAAACAGAGAAATGAGGACAGTAATTAAAGGCAGCAGGTCAAACTGGAGAACAGTAACGAGTGGCTATTTTGTTCACAGTTTATGTAAACGATGTGACAGAAGGTGTAGAAAGTTACATGAACATTTTCACTCATGATGCTAAGATTATGAGGAAAGTAACAAATGAAGAGGATTGCAATGCTTTAAATCAGGACTTAATTAAGATTAATGAAGGGTTAATGAGGTGGAACATGGAGTTTAATGCTAAAAAATGTAGTGTGATGAGGTTTGGAAAAAGTGTGAAAAGACCAGTTGGCAACTATTACTTAGGGAATGAGGAAATCTCTATAAGATCAGAAGAAAAAGACCTAGGAGTAATTATTACTGATAATTTATCATTTTGGAAGCACATAAACAAAAATTATAGGAGAAACATATAAACTGTTGAAAAACATCAAGATAGCATTCTCCTATATTGATGAAGATATGATAAAAAACTGATAACAACGATGATACATCCGAGATTGGAGTACACAGCATCAGTGTGGTCGAAGTCTGAAAAAGGATACAAGAAAGTTAGAAAGAATCCAGAGCTGCAACTAAAATCCTTGCAAGCTTAAGAGAGTATAGTTATGAGGAAAGGCTGAAGAGGTTGGGCCTGACTACACTAGAAAAAAAGAGGGAAAGAGGTGATTTGATAGCTATATATATAGAATACTGGAAAGAATGGAAAAGTCGGACAGAGAAGACCTCTTGATACCAGATACTAGAGACACAAGAGGACATGGAAGGAGACTGAATAGGAGTGTTTGCAGAAGAGACATCAAGAAACATAGCTTCCCACACAGAAGTATAACAGTGTGGAATGAACTTAAGGATGAGACTGTATGTGCAAAGACAATTCATAAATTTAAAGAAAATCTAGATAAAAGTCGATATGGAAACGGGACGGCACAAGCCTAGTGTGGATCTTGTCCTGTATTTCACAACTAGGTAAATACAACTAGGTAAACACACACACACACACACACACACACACACACACACACACACACAAGGACTGAATGAATACAGAGATGGGATAAGGAATGTAGCCCAGCCCCTGTTTATCACAAGTAGAAAAACAAAGGTGAGAGAGGCAAGAAATGTACATAAACTGATGGATGAATAAAGGAGGAGACAGAACCAGAGGTGTGTAGCTTAGTCCCTGTATACTACAACTACACACACACCTCTGTATCCAGCACAGTAAAGGACAGCTGCATTTCAAACACTGTGTACTGCACCACACTGCTGGACACACCACTCAGCACCAATGCACTGGATGGCTTGGTATACTCAGTCACTGCCAGGCTTTCCTTGATCTTCTCTGCCGCCTCCTTCTCCTGCTGCTTGTAGAACAGCTTGGCATCCAGAATGACAACACTGCCTTCCTCGTCTGTGGCCTTTGGAGGGGCTTCCTTGGGTGGTGGCTCGATGGGGTCACTCACCTGAGGAAGAGAGGTGGGTATTGGAGGAACACACTACCTCTGTTAATGGTTCAGCTGATGACAAAGTGCAGGAGGACATGATTCAAGGCAGTAAAGGGGCAGAGAACAGTGTTATTTTACCAAAAGGAGTTATAGGAGTGAGAGATGACTTAAGGCAGTAAAGAGACAGAGTAGTGTTTGCCTTAAGAGGAAGCATTGGAGGAAGAGACAACATAAGATCACAAAGGAACAAAGAGCAGAGGTTCACTTTACCAAGAGAGAGAGGCACAGTTGCTGCATGATCCATCCTGGAATCTATTGACGGCCTTCTCCAGACTCTGCACCAGCTTCTTGTAGGGAATCACTCACACTCTTAGCTCCGTTGGCTCCTAGTGTAATGGGACAGTCTTGTGGACCACCCTGCTACATCCCAAGAGCTTAGGCACACCACAGCTGTCCACATACTTCCACAGCAAAGCCTCACAGCATAAACTGGTTTGATCCTGCCCTTTCATAGTGAAATCATTCCCTATCACAAGTGTCATAAAAATTACCTTGAAAACTCAGATAAATTCCATTAGATCTCCAATTAGTTGAAACTCCCAAACATTTGAGAATAAGTCTTGCATGTTGAGCTCCTACTAGTAAGGGAGACCAGGCAGCCCAGACAGCCACACCAAACACAGCCACACCCAACATAGCCACAAACAACATGGTCACACATAACACAGACCAACACTGCCACGCACAACACACAGATCCAACAAAGCCAGACTCAACACAGCCACACTGAACACAGCTGCACCCACCACAGTCAGACTCAACACAGACCAGACCCAACATGCATCCTCACTGTGCCCACCTCCAGCCTTCCCTGCTGTCTCTTGGAGAGCTCCTGCATAACACTGATGACCCTGATGTTGTCTGGGGATACCTCAAACAGGCTGGCCAGATTCAACACCACGTTCTGCTCATAAAACTCATCTTCCTTCACCATGAGGCCACTGGTGAGGGTGATCATGGGCGTGGTCTTGATGTCAAGGATGTGGCCTTCGCACAGCACCACATGGACCAGCTTAGCACTGCGCTGGAAGAAGTTGGTCCCCATTGCCTGCAGGGGAGGGTCTGGGTGAGCTGGAGAGATGGCGACAGAGACAGGCATGGCATAATAGTGTTTCCCTTGCCTAAAACTATCAGGGAGAGCTATGACAAAACTGACAGGGAGAGACATGACAAGACTGACAGGGAGGCCTGACAAAACTGACATGGAGAGACATGACAAGACTGAGAGGGAGGCATGACAAAACTGACAGGGAGGCACAACAAAACTGACATGGGGACATGACAAAATTGAGAAAGGCATAACAAAACTGACAGTGAGAGGCATGACAAAACTAAACAGATAGGGAGGCATGACAAAACTGACAGGGAGAGGCAAGGCTGAGTGGTTGTTCTGTTACCAGCAGGAAGAGACAAGGCAGAGCAGTTGGTCCTTTGCCCCAAACTGACAGGGCAAAGTACAGAGCTCCAGTGCCTCAAACAACACAAAACAACACACAGCCATTCCTTATATTCCCTACACAACACAACACACAGTCATTCCTTACATTCCAAACACAATGCAACACAACACACAACCATCCCTTACATTCCAAACACAACACGACACAACACAACACAGCACACAGCCATCCCTTACATTGTCCAACATGGGAAGGAAAGCCTGAGGATGGGTGGGGTTCTCAGGCAACAGCTTGTAGCCAGCTGCAGAGGTGTTGAGGTTGGCTGGGGGAACAAAGACACCATCCACATAGGTGTCATAACGCTGAGGCTTTGGGAAGATGAGCAGGACAACGGCCTCAGAGGATGGACTGTGTGGCAGGTGCAGACGCAGCACCTGAAGATGTGATGTGAGTGGAGGGTCAGTGTGGTGAGGTTAGGTTAGAGATGCAGCTCCTGAAATAATAATTGATTGGGTTAGGTTAGATTAGGTTGGCTTAGTGTTGGGTGAGATTGTGCTAGGTTGTGAGGTTAGGCTGGGTTAAATGATGTTAGGTTATGCGTCAAAAAGATTGGTGTAAGTTGCCTGCTGTTTATCTCCAATTACTATTATTATTATACCACTGAAAATTACTACAACTACTATTACCATAGCTACAATCACTGTCTACTATTACTACTACCACCATTACAACCACTGCAACACCATTACAAGCACCACAGCAGTACCTGAAGGGGCATGCTGGTCATGGTCATCTCATATGTCATCCCTGTTGCCACAACAGAGAAGAAGGTTGAGATTTGCTCCTGATACATGTAGCCAGCACACCAGCCTCTGTCCATCTGTCCATTGAGGAGGTCCACGTACCCACTAGGGCCTGGAGGAGGAGGAGGAGGAGGAGGAGGAGGAGGAGGAGGAGGCATTAGTAACACTCACAAAAAATCCCATGTGGAACTGACAATCTGGTAAATAGATTTATAAGGACAAGATAAAAAAAGTGGCTTGTGTTGGCAATGAGGGTGATGGGGGAGAGGCGCCGCACCTCAGTGTCTGTGTCCATGCTCTCAATGATCATGAGGCGGTGATGCAGTGAGAGGCACTTCCATGCCTGCCATGATGGAACCACAACACAGGAAGCATCATGGACAATGCCTGTGGGATGAGACAAAAGGAGAGTACGGGGAGTGGTAAGGGATCTCAAACAACAACAGGTCTTTAATTTTTTAACTGCCTGATTTGGGTGCAGTGTGTGTGTGTGTGTGTGTGTGTGTGTGTGTGTGTGTGTGTGTGTGTGTGTGTGTGTGTGCACAAGTGTGTGTTGCAGAGCTGTGTGTATATCTGACACACACACACACACACACACACAAAGTTTGCAATGTAGGTACAAGCAGAAGAGGTAATTAGTGGGTCTTGGAGATTGTCTGGAGATGAAGAATATAAAAATGTATGGATAAACAGGGATATGGATGAGATTGAAAGGTTGAAGCAAAAGGAGCTGATAAATGAGGCTAAACAAAAAGACAAACAACAAAAAGAGAAGTTTTTCTGAAGAGTAAGAGACATGAGAATAAAGAAATGGTACATCAAACAGTATGTTATACTAATGTAAATGGATTAATGTCAACAAAGATGGAATTAAATGAGTTATTAAACAGAACCGCACCGGATGTTGCTGTATTATGTGAGACAAAATGGAAAAATGAATGGGGAACTCCTGACACTGGTAAATATGATTTATGGATGAAAAACAGAAGTAACAAGGGAGGAGGGGGGAGTGATCATTCTGATTAAAAAGTGTGTTGAAGTGGAGAGGGTAATAAAAAGTGAAGACAAGTCTGAAATTCTACAAGTGATGATTAGAAGTGAAAAAGAAAGGATAATGAATTATGTAGGAGTGTATGTGCCACCTGTGACCAATGCTTGGCAAAAAGAAGAGCACGAAGAGATGTTGGTAGATGTGTTAAAAGGTCTTGAAAAGATAGTGATGGAAAGTAGTGATATACTTATTGTTGGTGATTTTAGTTGTAAGGAGATAAAGTGGGAAACACTGACAACTACTAGAAGTAAGACCTCATGGAGTAATAGACTGTTAACCTGAACAGTGGAAAACTTGATGACTCAGTGGATAGACTGTGATATAAGATTTAGTGGAAGAGATAAACCATCAAGACTTGATTTAGTGTTTACCAAGGACATGGAAATTATTAAAACAATACACTATGATAGCCCTCTAGGTAAAAGTGATCACATGTTGATGGAATTTAATTTGAAAAATGAAAATGTAATCACTGATGAAAATTATAAGGTAAGAAGATTTAAATATAGTAAAGATGATTTTGAAAAATTAAGAAAGTAGTTTGTTGCCATGGGCTGGAAAGACTTTGAAGATGTAGATGTTCCAGAAAATGAGATGAATTTATAAGGAAATATAATTCTGCTGTGGAGAAATTTGTACCTAAAGGAGGAGTGAGATGTAGAAAGGGTAAAGAATGGTTCAATACATAATGCAAAGAAACTACAAATTGTAAATCAAATGGTTGGAATAGATGGAAGAAGAGGAAAACTGAGAGCAGATGGGAGGAATATATTGATGCTAGAAACAAGTACATTGAGATAATAAGAATGGAGAGAAGAAACTATAAAAGAGATATAAAAGATAAGTGTATAAATGAACCCAAACAGGACATGGTGGAGGTTATGAACAATAGTTTCAGATTGTTATTTACCGTGGAAGGGGAGTTTGATGCTGGAAGGGATAAGTTGGTGAGATATATACTGAGTGCAGTCCAGGTCAGTTATGAGGAAATACTTAAGATGATGGAAGAACTTGAAGTAATTAAAGCATCTGATCCAGATGGAGTACCAAACAAGATATTGAAGGAATGTACAGAACAACTGCCTGATAAAATTCACAGTCTAGTGGTGACATCACTATCACAGGGAAGAGAACCAAAAGACTGGAAAAGAACAAATATTACACCAACATACAAAAGAGGAAATAAGGAAAATACACTAAAATATAGACCAGTGTCCTTGAATAGTGTTTTTTTTTTTTTTATGTAGGAGGGACACTGGCCAAGGACAACGAAAATCCAATAAAAAAAAAAAAAAAGCCCACCGAGGTGCCAGTCCCAGAAAAGTAAAAAAAATTGAAGGATAAGTGTCTTGAAACCTCCCTCTTGAAGGAATTCAATTCATAGGAAGGTGAAAATACAGAAGCAGACAGGGAGTTCCAGAGTTTACCAAAGAAAGGGATCAATAATTGAGTATACTAGTTAACTCTTGCATTAGAGAGTTGGACAGAATAGGGGTGAGAGAAAGAAGAGTCTTGTGCAGCAAGGCTGTGGGAGGAGGGGAGGCATGCAGTTAGCAAGATCAGAAAAGCAGTTAGCATGAAAATAGCAGTAGAAGACAGCTAGAGATGCAACATTGCGGCGATGAGAAAGGCTGAAGACAGTCAGTTAGAGGAGAGGAGTTGATGAGACAAAAACTTTTTTATTCCACCCTGTCTAGAAGAGCGGCATGAGTGGAACCTCCCCAGACATGTGAAGCATACTCCATACATGGACGGATAAGGCCCTTGTACAGAGTTAGCAGCTGGGGAGATGAGAAAAACTGGCAGAGACATCTCAGAACACCTAACTTCATAGAAGCTGTTTTAGCTAGAGATGAGATGTGAAGTTTCCAGTTCAGATTATAAGTAAAGGACAGACCAAGGATGTTCAGTGTAGAAGAGGGGGACAGTTGAGTGTCACTGAAGAAGAGGGGATAGCTGTCTGGAAGGTAGTGTTGAGTTGATAGATGGAGGAATTGAGTTTTTGAGGCATTGAACAATACCAAGTTTGCTCTGCCCCAATCAGAAATTTTAGAAAGATCAGAAGTCAGGCGTTCTGTGGCTTCCCTGCATGAAATGTTTACCTCCTGAAGGGTTGGATGTCTATAAAAAGACATGGAAAAGTGCAGGGTGGTATCATCAGCGTAGGAGTGGATAGGGTAGGAAATTTGATTTACAAGGTCATTGATGAATAATAAAAAGAGAGTGGGTGACAGGACAGAACCCTGAGGAACACCACTGTTAATAGATTTAGGAGAAGAACAGTGACCGTCTACCACAGCAGCAATAGAACGGTCAGAAAGGAAACTTGAGAGAAAGATAGAAGCCATAGGGGGGTAATTTGGAAATCAAGACTTTGTGCCAGACTCTATCAGGAGCTTTTGATATGTACAAGGCAACAACAAAAGTTTCACCAAAATCTCTAAAAGAGGATGACCAAGATTCAGTAAGGAAAGCCAGAGGATCACCAGTAGAGCGGCTTTGACGGAACCCATACTGGCAATCAGATAGAAGTTTGTGAAGTGACAGATGTTTAAGTACTCGTATCTTCCTGTTGAGGATAGATTCAAAAACTTTAGATAGGCAGGAAATTAAAGCAATAGGACAGTAGTTTGAGGGATTAGAACAGTCGCCCTTTTTAGGAACAGGCTCAATGTAGGTAAACTTTCAGCAAGAAGGAAAAGTAGATGTTGACAGACAGTGCTGAAAGAGTTTGACTAAGCAAGGTGCAAGCACGGAGGCACAGTTTCGGAGAACAATAGGAGGGACCCCATCAGGTCCATAAGCCTTTCAAGGGTTTAGGCCAGCAAGGGCATGGAAAACATCATTGTGAAGAATTTTAATAGGTAGCATGAAGTAGTTAGAGGGTGGAAGAGAGGGAGGAACAAGCCCAGAATCGTTCAAGGTAGAGTTTTTAGCAAAGGTTTGAGCAAAGAGTTCAGCTTTAGAAATAGATGTGATGGTAGTGGTGCTATCTGGTTGAAATAAAGGAGGGAAAGAAGAAGAAGAAGCAAAGTTATTGAAGATATTTTTGGCTAGATGCCAGGAGATATTTTTGGCTAGATGTCAGAGAGTCATGAGGGTAGTTAGATCTTGAAAGATTTTGACACTTTCTATTACTGAAGGAGTTTTTGACTAGATGGAGAACAGACTTGGCATGGTTCCGGACAGAAATATAAAGTGCATGAGATTCTGGTGATGGAAGGCCTAAGTACCTTTTGTGGGCCACCTCTCTATCATGTATAGCACGAGAACAAGCTGTGTTCAACCAAGGTTTGGAAGGTTTAGTCCGAGAAAAAGAGAGAGGAATGAATGTATGCCTCCATGCCAGACACTATCACCTCTGTTATGCATTCAGCACACAAAGACGGGTCTCTGACACGGAAGCAGTAGTCATTCCAAGGAAAATCAGCAAAATACCTCCTCAGGTCCCCCCAACTAGCAGAGGCAAAATGCCAGAGGCACCTTTGCTTAGGGGGATGCTGAGGAGGGATTGGAGTGATAGGACAAGATACAGATATGAGACTGTGATCGGAGGAGCTCAATGGAATAGAGAGGGTGACAGCATAAACAGAAGGATTAGAGGTCAGG
This sequence comes from Scylla paramamosain, assembly GCF_035594125.1. Lineage (NCBI taxonomy): Eukaryota > Metazoa > Arthropoda > Malacostraca > Decapoda > Portunidae > Scylla > Scylla paramamosain. Next base: position 1,266,669 of record NC_087170.1, on the reverse strand, counting down.
AAGAAGTCAAGAATGTTGGGCATATCTCCAAGACGGTCAGAAATACAAGTAGGGTGTTGCACCAATTGCTCTAGGTCGTGGAGCATAGCAAAGTTGAAGGCTAGTTCACCAGGATGGTCAGTGAAGGGAGAGGAAAGCCAAAGCTGGTGGTGAACACTGAAGTCTCCAAGAATGGAGATCTCTGCAAAAAGGGAAGAGTGTCAGAATGTGCTCCACTTTGGAAGTTAAGTAGTCAAAGAATTTCTTATAGTCAGAGGAGTTAGGTGAGAGATATAGAGCACAGATAAATTTAGTTTGAGAGTGACTCTGTAGTCGTAGCCAGATAGTGGAAAACTCGGAAGATTCAAGAGCGTGGGCACGAGAGCAGGTTAAATTGTTGCGCACATAAATGCAACATCCAGCTTTGGATTGAAAATGAGGATAGAGAAAGTAGGAGGGAACAGAAAAAGGGCTACTGTCAGTTGCCTCAGGCACCTGAGTTTCAGTGAGGAAAAGAAGATGATGTTTAGAAGAGGAGAGGTGGTGTTCTACAGACTGAAAATTAGATCTTAGATCACAAATGTTGCAGAAGTAAATGAAGAAAAAATTGAGGGGGTGTCAAGATACTTAGGGGCGTCATCAGCAGAGCAGTCCAACCAGGGGACATTTGTGGTCTCCTCCCCAGATGAGGACTCCAAAGCTGGTGTAGGAGTTGTCATGAATTTTGAAATTTTGAGTGAAGGTTGTGTGTGTTATTAGGTGCTTGTAGTTTTGTGTGGAGGAAGAGAGTTGTCTTTATAGGGCAGGCTGTGACTGCCCCCTTGTGTTGTGAGACACAAAAGGAAAAGTTCAGTGAGATCACAGGTAGGTTTAATGATAAGTTCACAGTACCCCCTGATCCAGTGCTTTAGACCTCACTGGGAGTAATTATTGTTTTAGCAGGTGTCTACTGCCTCCTCCTGAAGGAAAATTATGTGAAAGAACAATAAAGGAAAGATGGATGGAACACCTGGAAAAAGATGAAGTTTTAGTAAATTGTCAATTTGGATTTAAAAGGGGAAGATCATGCTCCATAAACTTACTGTCCTTTCATTCAAGGATAGTTAATATTGTGCAGGAGAGAGATGGATGGGTGGATGGTGTCTACTTAGACTTGAAGAAAGCAAAGTACATCCCAAAGATTGCTAAGGAAGATTAAAAAATTATGGAAAATTTGGAGGAAGACAGCTGGAGTGAATGGAGGATTATCTGGATGATAGAGAGATGAGAACTGTAATACAAGAACAGAATTCATCTTGGCTAAAAGTAACTAGTGGTGTCTCACAGGGGTCAGATTTAGGACCGATAAAGTTTGTAATATATGTGAACGACATAAATGAAGAAACAGATAGTTATATGAACTTATTTGCAGATGATGCTAAACTGATGAGAAGGATAGATAATGTAAATGACTGTATGGTACTGCAAGATGATTTAAATAAGATAAATAGATGGAGTAAATCTTGGCAAATGGAATTCCATTTCAGTAAATGCAAAGTAATGGAGTTTGGTAAGAGTAAGAAAAGAATACAATATTATGATATGGATGGTGTGAAGTTAAAGAAGTCAAAAGAGGAAGTAGATTTGGGAGTAACAGTTATTGAAAATTTGACACATTGATAAAATTACTGGAGACAGTGAAATTGTTAAAAAGAATAAGAATGGCACTCATATTTGGAAGAAGAAATGATAAAAAGTTGTTGATTTCCATGATAAGACTAAGATTGGAATATGCAGCAGTGGTGTGGTCTCATCATACAAAGAGGAATATTATAAAATTAGAAAAAGCAAAAAGAGCAGTCACTAAGATGGTTTCAGAGTTGAGTAAATTGACCTATGAAGAGAGATTAAGAATGTTGGAAATTCCTACCCTTGAAAATAGGAGAGAGAGAGAGATTTAATAAACATCTATAGAATGATAAATGGTATGGAAAATGTGAAGAAAGAAGGTTTTTATAAATTTAGACACACAGAGTACAAGGGGTCACAGCAAGAAGTTGAAGAAAGTTAACTGTAGAAGAGACATTAAGAAGTATAGTTTTCCTCACTGAAATGAGAACAAATGGAATGAACTCAGTGAAGACGTTGTCAATGCCGAAACTGTCAGTGCTTTTAAAACCAAACTGATAGATATAGAGACGCTGTACTATGAGATTACTCCCCTCCCATACACCACAACTAGATACACACAACTAGGTAAATACACACACACACACACACACACACACACACACACACACACACACACACACACACACACACACACAAGGAAGTGAGAGAGAGAGAGAGAGAGAGAGAGAGAGAGAGAGAGAGAGAGAGAGAGAGAGAGAGAGAGAGAGAGAGAGAGAGAGAGAGAGAGAGAGAGAGAGAGAGAGAGAGAGAGAGAGAGAGAGAGAGAGAGAGAGAGAGAGAGAGAGAGAGAGAGAGTGTGGGCTCGCTCACTCTGAGTTGCCAAACATCATTTCAAGACATATGGGTGCAAAATACAGGCTGCCAAGATTAAAAAGAGCCTTCATATCATATGATGTAAGTCACAGTTACATGCTGTTCATCATATGATAAATGTTGCAGTTTATGGGTTAAGGACATTAACCTAACATAACCAGACCTAAACCTTAATAGAAAAAATAAAGAGTCCAAGGTGTGGTTTGCAGACCTCCTCTTCCTCATCCTCAAAGGGTACTGGTGCCATCGATTGTTCAGCACTCAACTAATTTTGGCAAAACACTGTGCAATCTTAAGAATTGTATGCCTTGCTTATGGAACTGCATGATAAAATCCAAATATTTAAATTTGTGTGCACTACACTCAGTTGCCATTGTGACACTGAGTACCCTTGTGGGTAACTAGCTGACTGCTGTGGCTGCAACATATACACATGGTGACTGGCTGAAAATAAATGATGCATTGCCTGGAAGTAAGTGACATTTAACGACATTCTAATGTCATTAAAAGTACAGTTCTCATTTGCTGAACAAAAGAGATGCAAGAGAGCATGCATCATTACATACTGGAAACAAACATACGAACACATGCATCACACTATATCTCTCCAAGTAAACCCTGTCAGCATGGACTTACAATTTCTGAAGCAGTGTACGATGGATCACGTCACTAATGTAACCGTGAGTGACCCTAAAACAACCCTCACACCCATATTGTACAGTATGTATTCATCATCAATATCCACATAATTTAGCTGCTTCATGAGGAGCTGCTATAGCTAAGATTATTCAATGTCACTATCTCCTTTTGAAAAAGCATATTATTTTGAGCAGTAAAAAAATTTATCTCAGTCTGAAAAATTATCATGATCAACATATTTACCAAGAAGTGGCCCCAAAAAACAGGTATACACTGTCACTCTATTGCAGTGTCTTGCATTGGCTAATGATCATAGGGGCCTTCCTGGGGAGGGAGTGGGAAGATGGCTAATGTGGGAAAGGAAGGGGTAAAAGAGAGGGCTGAGGCTCACCTGCGCTGATGTTGCTTGGTCAACTTCACATAAGGGTCATTTAGCTGTCTCGTCAACCAGTCCTGTGAGCTTTTACTTTTTCCTCTCAGATTTTTAGGCACAGTCTTGTAAGCAGCACATGATGTACAAGAGTAACAGCTGCCCTGTACAGTGGCAGTGTGTCCTGAAGCCATCACTCCCACTACCCTGTTGTGTTCTTGTTCTTGTTGGGGATTTGAGGGGCTGTGCAGGCTGTGGTGCCACAACCTCTAGAGGCCTGGAGGTGCTGGCAGCAGGCAAGTTATCCAGTTATATTCTGGTGAGCTGCTGGAGGAAGACCCTGGTATGGTTAAGTGTCTTGAAGGCCAAGCTGGGGTCTTGGAAACCACCCAAGAGGTCTGCTAGTGATGGCCTGTGGATGTGGAGTAATAACACTGAGTGGAGAAGAGCAGTGTGGTGGGAGAGGTGGTGAGAAGGACTGGGTGGGAACTGGCTCCAGAATGCATGTTGTAAATGTTTAAAATATGTATGCAATCATTAACATTATTTTGGAAGTCTTGCAAATGATATCTACGAATGAGCAAAATATTATTTTTGATGACATAAAACGCACCTTTTTTCTCCCCCAAAAATGTCTCAGAAAATGAGCCTGCATCTTATAAGACAAAGGTTCAGCTTTGGGACAGTGGCCAGTGGTAAGTCTGTGGCAACAGTGGCCCTTAGATCAAATCCCAAACATCTTCACACACATAAACAAAGTGATGATCAATTCTATACCACAAAAACAATTCTTTTTTACAAGATAACAATGCATAACAGGTCATACTTACTAGTAATTCACATAAAATAACACCAGTCAGGAAGAAATTAGGTGATGACTCTTACATTTCATGTACCAAAACAAACTTGCAGTTGGTTGCAAACCAAACCTGGTGACAACTGCAGGATTCACTGCGTTTCTTAGTATGATGCCATTATTCCTTGAGGTAAGACACACCTTCATACAACTGGAATTGTACCTATCTTTTAAGATTTTTACCTTGCATACATGTTCAACAAAACTTGAAGCTAATGAGAAACTATTGCATTCTTAAAAAATAGCTTACTACCTAACAAAATAAAAGATTTTATAAGTGAAGAGAGTATCATGAAGTAGGGCGACTTATGGTGATGGTTTGTACTGAATATTTCAAATAAAAATACATTGTAGAGAATAAGGTGAATCTGTTTTCACACATCCTTATGCTTTGAAAATGTACTAAAATATACAACTAGGATCATGTGTAGAATGATGATAAAAAAATGTGATGTACAAACTTTATTACAATCTGGCCTCTGACAATGTCACTGTCTATGCCACATTTGTTTACATCTCACAACAGGATTAGTCTAAGTACTAGTGTTGGTAGGTCCTAGCAAATATTAAGGTTTTTTAAATGTAAAATATTGAGATTTAATAAGGATCTGAATACATATAAGAGGGCTTCAAATGTCAGGTGAAACCCTTCACTTCATATTCAGAGCTTAAACCTGTTTACTTACCTTTTTTTTTTTTTTTTTTATGCCTGCCCAAACTGAGGTGCGTCTTATTGAGTCCATGTGTCTTATAAGCCATTAATTATGGTATAATGAAATACGAATAAGTGTCTGCATCCAGCATTTGAAGAAACTGCATAAACAATATGAAAATATTTCATTCATGCTGGCTAATATTAGGCACTGATTTAGTGTTGTCATAAGCTCAATAGTTTTTTGTACTCCGATTGGTATATATATATATATATATATATATATATATATATATATATATATATATATATATATATATATATATATATATATATATATATATATATATATTTACGCAAGCCCAGTGACACATCATAAAGAGTTAAGACTGCTAAACAGAGAGGGAAACCTGTGATGTGACCATAGTCCTCATGAGTAAATAAAAAAAACTTATGTCCGTAGATATGCAAAATAAATTGTTTGCTGATTGTACTACATGTAGCCCTTCATCTCTCAAATTATAATGCAATATTTTTCAGGCACCAAAGATTTTTCAAGGGGAGTACATTAATGATGCATATATCGAGTTTGTCTAAATCTGAAATGTTTGAGGTGCATTTATCACATTTAAACCTAGTCCATTTCACATAAACCAATGGCAATCAAGAGGAATAGAGAAGCTCCAGTGGGGAATTATATGAAACAGACATTTTCTGATGTTGCTGTATCATATGCTTAATTGCCATACTTTTAAACCTTCTGCCAATGCTGGTGATCACCTGGCCAAACTGCACCAGACAATCAAGATAGTGGGGAAGTCCTTACTTTCAAAAATCCAAAGTTCACCAAGGTTGTCAATCATCGGGGTGGGCAAGCATGAGTGGTCACCAATGCTTACATCTCATATTCCTGCCCAACTCAGCACATCACTGACAGAAAAAAATGTATGAGAAACACGAATTTGTTTACATCTGCTGCAGTCACCATGGCAACCAGCAAAGAAGTGACGGTTTGTTGGGCTACTCCTTTATCATTTTTTGATAAGGAAATCCTCATTAACATGGTAAAAGAGCATATTAATGTAATAAATAACAAGAACACAAAGTTTTATACAGTAAACAAGAAGGCAATGACTCACCAGCACGTGAGGAAAATGTGAAAAAACATCAGAAATGGATGTGAAACATTGTTTGACATTGTTTATGATGTTATATAATGCATGGCAATATGAACTGGGTGACATTGATGTCTGTGTGTGTGTGTGTGTGTGTGTGTGTATTTACCTAGTTGCATTGTACAGGGCATGAGCCAATGTTCATTTTGTCCTGTCTCCATAACCATGCTTATTCAGTTTCTCTTTAAACATGTGTACAACGTTTGCCAAAACCAATTCTTTCTTCAAATCATTCCAGATTTCAAGAGTTCGATACAGGAAACTATTTCTTGATGTAGCTCAAACATCCACTCTTTATTTTATTCTCAAACAGATGAGAAACACTGTTTATGAAGTTATATAATGTATTTTTTTTTTTTTTTTTTTTTTTTTTTTATGTAGGAAGGATACTGGCCAAGGGCAACAAAAATCTAATAAAAAAAAATGCCCACTGAAATGCCAGTCCCTTAAAAGGGTCAAAGCAGTGGTCAAAAATTGGTGGATAAGTGTCTTGAAACCTCCCTCTTGAAGGAATTCAAGTCATAGGAAGGTGGAAATACAGAAGCAGGCAAGGAGTTCCAGAGTTTACCAGAGAAAGGGATGAATGATTGAGAATACTGGTTAACTCTTGCGTTAGAGAGGTGGACAGAATAGGAGTGAGAGAAAGAAGAAAGTCTTGTGCAGCGAGGCCGCGGAAGGAGGGGAGGCATGCAGTTAGCAAGATCAGAAGAGCAGTTAGCATGAAAATAGCGGTAGAAGACAGCTAGAGATGCAACATTGCGGCGGTGAGAGAGGGGCTGAAGACAGTCAGTTAGAGGAGAGGAGTTGATGAGACGAAAAGCTTTTGATTCCACCCTGTCTAGAACAGCAGTATGAGTGGAACCCCCCCAGACATGTGAAGCATACTCCATACATGGACGGATAAGGCCCTTGTACAGAGTCAGCAGCTGGGGGGGTGAGAAAAACTGGCGGAGACGTCTCAGAACACCTAACTTCATAGAAGCTGTTTTAGCTAGAGATGAGATGTGAAGTTTCCAGTTCAGATTATAAGTAAAGGACAGACCGAGGATGTTCAGTGTAGAAGAGGGGGACAGTTGAGTGTCATTGAAGAAGAGGGGATAGTTGTCTGGAAGATTGTGTCGAGTTGATAGATGGAGGAATTGAGTTTTTGAGGCATTGAACAATACCAAGTTTGCTCTGCCCCAATCAGAAATTTTAGAAAGATCAGAAGTCAGGCGTTCTGTGGCTTCCCTGCGTGATATGTTTACCTCCTGAAGGGTTGGACGTCTATGAAAAGACGTGGAAAAGTGCAGGGTGGTATCATCAGCATAGGAGTGGATAGGACAAGAAGTTTGGTTTAGAAGATCATTAATGAATAATAAGAAGAGAGTGGGTGACAGGACAGAACCCTGAGGAACACCACTGTTAATAGATTTAGGAGAAGAACAGTGACCGTCTACCACAGCAGCAATAGAACGGTCAGAAAGGAAACTTGAGATGAAGTTACAGAGAGAAGGATAGAAACCGTAGGAGGGTAGTTTGGAAATCAAAGCTTTGTGCCAGACTCTATCAAAGGCTTTTGATATGTCCAAGGCAACAGCAAAAGTTTCACCAAAGTCTCTAAAAGAGGATGACCAAGACTCAGTAAGGAAAGCCAGAAGATCACCAGTAGAGCGGCCTTGACGGAACCCATACTGGCGATCAGATAGAAGGTTGTGAAGTGATAGATGTTTAAGAATCTTCCTGTTGAGGATAGATTCAAAAACTTTAGATAAGCAGGAAATTAAAGCAATAGGACGGTAGTTTGAGGGATTAGAGCGGTCACCCTTTTTAGGAACAGGTTGAATGTAGGCAAACTTCCAGCAAGAAGGAAAGGTAGATGTTGACAGACAGAGCTGAAAGAGTTTGACTAGGCAAGGTGCAAGCACGGAGGCACAGTTTCGGAGAACAATAGGAGGGACCCCATCAGGTCCATAAGCCTTCTGAGGGTTTAGGCCAGCGAGGGCATGGAAAACATCATTACGAAGAATTTTAATACGAGGCATGAAGTAGTCAGAGGGTGGAGGAGAGGGAGGAACAAGCCCAGAATCGTCCAAGGTAGAGTTTTTAGCAAAGGTTTGAGCAAAGAGTTCAGCTTTAGAAATAGATGTGATAGCAGTGGTGCCATCTGGTTGAAGTAGAGGAGGGAAAGAAGAAGAAGCAAAGTTATTGGAGATATTTTTGGCTAGATGCCAGAAATCACGAGGGGAGTTAGATCTTGAAAGGTTTTGACATTTTCTGTTAATGAAGGAGTTTTTGGCTAGTTGGAGAACAGACTTGGCATGGTTCCGGGCAGAAATATAAAGTGCATGAGATTCTGGTGAAGGAAGGCTTAAGTACCTTTTGTGGGCCACCTCTCTATCATGTATAGCACGAGAACAAGCTGTGTTAAACCAAGGTTTAGAAGGTTTAGGACGAGAAAAAGAGTGAGGAATGTACGCCTCCATGCCAGACACTATCACCTCTGTTATGCGCTCAGCACACAAAGACGGGTCTCTGACACGGAAGCAGTAGTCATTCCAAGGAAAATCAGAAAAATACCGCCTCAGGTCCCCCCAACTAGCAGAGGCAAAACGCCAGAGGCACCTTCGCTTTGGGGGATCCTGAGGAGGGATTGGAGTGATAGGACAAGATAAAGATATGAGATTGTGATCGGAGGAGCCCAACGGAGAAGAAAGGGTGACAGCATAAGCAGAAGGATTAGAGGTCAGGAAAAGGTCAAGAATGTTGGGCGTATCTCCAAGACGGTCAGGAATACGAGTAGGGTGTTGCACCAATTGCTCTAGGTCATGGAGGATAGCAAAGTTGTAGGCTAGTTCACCAGGATGGTCAGTGAAGGGAGAGGAAAGCCAAAGCTGGTGGTGAACATTGAAGTCTCCAAGAATGGAGATCTCTGCAAAAGGGAAGAGGGTCAGAATGTGCTCCACTTTGGAAGTTAAGTAGTCAAAGAATTTCTTATAGTCAGAGGAGTTAGGAGAGAGGTATACAGCACAGATAAATTTAGTATGAGAATGACTCTGTAGTCGTAGCCAGATGGTGGAAAACTCGGAAGATTCAAGAGCGTGGGCACGAGAGCAGGTTAAGTCATTGCGCACATAAACGCAGCATCCAGCTTTGGATCGAAAATGAGGATAGAGAAAGTAGGAGGGAACAGAAAAGGGGCTACTGTCAGTTGCCTCAGACACCTGAGTTTCAGTGAGGAAAAGAAGATGAGGTTTAGAAGAGGAGAGGTGGTGTTCTACAGATTGAAAATTAGATCTTAGACCGCGAATGTTGCAGAAGTTAATGAAGAAAAAGTTGAGGGGGGTGTCAAGACACTTAGGGTCGTCGACGGAAAGGCAGTCCGACCTGGGGACATTTATGGTCCCCTCCCCAGATGGGGACTCCGAGGCTGGTGTAGGAGTCGCCATGATTTTAAAATTTTTGGAGTGAAGGGTGTGTGTGTTATTAGGTGCTTGTAGTTTTGTGTGGAGGAAGAGAGTTGTCTTTAGAGGGCAGGCTGTGACTACCCCCTTGTGTTGTGAGACACAAAGGGAAACGTTCAGTGAGGTCACAGCTGGGTTTAATGATAAGTTATGACGTGAATAGGGTGATGTTGGTATCTGTGTGTGTGTGTGTGTGTGTGTGTGTGTGTGTGTGTGTGTGTGTGTGTGTGTGTGTGTGTGTGTGTGTGTGTGTGTGTGTGTGTGTGCATTGTACAGGGCACGAGCCAAAGTTTATTTTGTCCTGTCTCCATAACCATATTTATCCAGTTTCTCTTTAAACATGTGTACACTGTTTGCCACAACCACCTCTTCCTTCAAATCATTCCAGATTTCAATAGTTTGATACAGGAAGCTGCATTTCTTGGTGCCGCTCAAACATCCACTCTTCTTTATTTTCTTCCCATGTCCCCTTGCCCATCTCTCTCCCTCCTCCACCTGTGATAGCAAGTCAATTCTGTCTATTCTTCCTATATTGTTTACTAATTTGTACATTGTTATCAGGTCTCCTCTTACTCTTCTCTCTTGTAGCGTTGGTAATCACATCTCTTCAAGTCTTTCTTCATAGCTTAAGTCTTTCAGTTCTGGTACCATCTTTGTTGCTATCCTCTGTATTCTTTCCAGTTTCTGTAATTTTTTTTTCCTATTTGGAGCCCAAACTAACGCTGCGTGCTCCAATTTAGGTTATATCATTCTTGTTATAATTTTCTTCATTATTTCTCTATCTAAATAGTTAAATGCCACCCTAATGTCTGTTAAAAAGCTGTATGTAGAGCCAAATATTATGTTTATGTGCCTTCTTTTTCTTCATGAATTTTTTGTTATTATTTCTCTTCCCATTTTGTAATTCAATGAAGATATCTTTTTACTTTTTCCTATTTCCAACACATGGCATTTTCTGGCATTGAATTCTAGTTTCCATCTTTGGCTCTATGTATGTATCTTGTCAATATCCTTTTGTAACTCCTTGCAGTCATTTTCATCCTTTACTATTTTCATTATTTTTGCATCATCAGCAAAAAGGTTTATATAACTATTTAGATCCTCTGTCATATCATTTACATATATTTGAAACATAATAGGTGCCAACACAGATCCTTGTGGTACCTCACTTGTCACTTTGCGCCAACTTGAATTAGTGTCTCTGATTACTGTTCTCAATTCCTTCCCTTGTCAATAATCTTCTGTCTATCTCAACATTGTTCCCTTTAGCCCTCCTTCATTCTCTGACTTCCACATAAGACTTTTGTGTGGAACTTTATCAAATGCTTTTTTAGAGATCCAGGTGTACTGCACAAACCCATCCATCCCTCTCTTGCACTCCATCTATTACTCTTGTATGGAAGCTCAGTAGATTTGTGACACAGGATATCCCTTTCCTGAATCCAAATTGCTTTTCTGTAATTATCTTTTCATCTTCTAAATACTGCACCCATCTGTCTTTAATTACTATTTCACAAAGCTTGCTTACAATACTTGTTAGTGACACTAGTCTGTAATTCAATGGTTCCATTTAACTTCCCTGTTTGTATATTGGGACTTTGTTAGCTCTTTTCCATTCCCTTGGTACTTTTCCTTCTCTCAACAAGCTGTTAATTATATCCCATATGGGTTTTTCCATTTGTTCTCTGCATTCTTTTAATATCCATCCATTTACTTGATCTAGTCCCACAGCTTTTCTAACATCCAGCTCTTCAGCAGTTTCTTGATTTGTTGTCTCTTTACTTGTATTTCCTGTATTCCCTCATTCTGTGATACCACTTTCAGTGCCACAAAATCAGTTTCCTTTGTAAATGTGGACTGAAAACTCTCATTCATTAGTTCACTCATCTCCTCAGTAGTTTCATAAATTCTTCCTTCTCTTCTTAACTTGTTTATGTCATCCTTATGTTTCATTTTCCTGTTTATGTATCTGTAGAAGAGTTTGGGCTCTTCCTTGCATTTTCTTATTATCTCACTTTCAAAATTTCTTTCTTCTTCTTTTCTTATTATACCATATTCATTCCTTGCCTTTCTGTATTCTTCCCTAGTATTTGTGTTCAGTTGTCTCATCATTTCCTCCAAGCCCTGTCCTTTTTCCTTTTTGCTTCTACTCACCTGCCATTATACCATTCATGCTTCCCAATTTACACTTTATAACTTGGCACAAATTTAAAGGTAAATTTTTACCTTTAAATAGTTCTTCCCAGTTATTTTTTCCATAAAATTTATTAAGTTCTGCAAAGTTTGCCTTAGAATAGTTCTGTCTCCCATTTCAAAATTGTTCATTCCTGTGCAACACTTTTTCCTCCTGTGGCATTATTTCTATTGTCACATGATCACTTCTTCCCTGTGGACTCAGACAATGTATACTTGATCTACTTTCTGGGATTTTTTGTAAACACTAAGTCCAACTGTGATGGTTCTTCTTCTTTGTATCTTGTAAGTTCGTTCACCCACTGTCTCATTGTATTCACCATCATGGTAAGCATGGTATGCTGGTGATATCACCCTGCACTTTTTCACGTCTTTTCGTAGACGTCCAACCCTTCAGGAAGTAAACAGTTCATGCAGGGAAGCCACACAACGCCTGACTTCTGATCTCTCAAAAATTTCTGATTGGAGTAAAGCAAACTTGGTATTGTTCAATGCCTCAAAAACTCAATTCCTCCATCTATCAACTCAACATAACCTTCCAGACAACTATCCCCTCTTCTTCAATGACACTCAACTGTCCCTCTTTTCTACACTGAACATCTTTACTTGTATTCTGAACTGGAAACTTCACATCTCATCTCTAGCTAAAACATCTTCTATGAAGTTAGGTGTTCTGAGACATCTCTGTTATTTTTTCTCACCCTTCCAGCTACTAACTCTGTACAGGAGCCTTATCTGTCTATGTATGGAGTATGATTCACATGTCTGGGGGATTCCACTCATACCAGTCTTCTAGACAGGATGGAATCAAAAGCTTTTCATCTCATCAACTCTCTTCTGTCTTCAGCCTCTTTCTCATTGCTGCAATGTTGCATCTCTAGCTGTCTTCTACCACTATTTTCATGCTAACTGCTCTTCTGATCTTGCTAACTGCATATCTCCCCTCCTCCCATGGCCTCACTGCACAAGACTTGTTTCTCTCACCCCTGTTCTGTCCACCTCTCTAATGAAAGAGTTAACCAGTATTCTCAGTCAGTCACTCATCCCTTTTTCTGGTAAACTCTGGAACTCCCTGCCTGCTTCTGTATTTCCACCTTCCTATGATTTGAACTCTTTCAAGAGGGAGGTTTCAAGACACATATCCTTCAATTCTTGACTACTACTTCTGACCTAATCCGGGTCTGGTATCACAGTGAGCTTTTTTTTTTATTGGATTTTTGTTTCCCTTTGCCAGTGTCCCTCCTACATAAAAAAATAAATAAGTAAATATATATGAAAAATAGGTTTACTCCATGACCCAACATTTTCTTTCACTTCCATCTTCTGCCAGTTCATTCCTTTAGTGTTGAAGCTGCCTACTAAAAGCACTTTGTTACTTTTCCTTATCATTTCCTGTGCTATTTCTTGTTTTTAGTTGTATAATTTTATATCTATCAGTTTCCCATGCATTAGTTTTTGGTGGTATGTACATCACAGTAACTTTCCTTTTTTTCATTTCATTTGATCTTAATCACAACACTCAAAGTTTCTGCCATTCCATCGCCATATTCAACTTCCTCAACAACAATATCCTCTTTTACCAATATCATTGTTGCTCTTCCTCCCTTTCCTTTTCTGTCTCTCCTCCATGCACTACAACCTTCCTTTGCAAATTCCAACTTTATTTCCTCTTAGTATGATTTAAATTAAACAAACCACATCTGGTTTATTGTTCTTTAGGTAGTCTTTAAGTTCCATTTGGCTCAACACCAAACCATCTACATTAGTATACATAATCTTTAAACTTCTGCTTGGTGTGGCATCTTTGTGGCACCATTTCCTCACTTTCATGTCCACAACTTTCCAAGCAAATCTCCTCGCTTGTTCTTGTGTTCTCTCCTCATTTTTTGACTGGGCCTCTACTCTACTACTTTCCTCTACTTTACTCTTTCAGTTTACTTCTCTCTCCTTTATTCATATTTATTAATTCCTTCTACTTTTGCCAATTTTCTTGTTCTTTGCAAGACATATTTCACTGCTGTTTGTGCCATGAATCTTATTTTCATTGGTCTTGTTCCATTTTCATTGTATTTTCCAATCTTGTAAACCTCTTCAATTTGTTCAACTATCTCCTCTCCTTCCTCCGCCACTTCTGCTATAATTTCCTTAGTCTTTTTTGCCTCTTCTTTCTCTCTAGCTATTTTCATTAGTAAGTTCTTCTTCTTGACCCCAAATACCACCACAAACATCTTTCTCTGTACAATGTCTCTCACAAGATTACTTTTTTCCTTTATTATTTTAATCAATTGCTTTTCAATGTCCTTATTGTGTTCCTGTTGCTGTTGCCTTATGATCTTATCTATATTCACCTTTTGTTGTTGTTCTCTCTCTTCTTTCCAACTTTTGACTTCTGCTGTCACTGACTCTTTCACTTTCCCAACCTTAATCTCTCTCTCTCTCTCTCTCTCTCTCTCTCTCTCTCTCTCTCTCTCTCTCTCTCTCTCTCTCTCTCTCTCTCTCTCTCTCTCTCTCTCTCTCTCTCTTGTAAAGCTTTCTTTAACTCCTCATTCTCTTCCTTGAGTTTCTTGATTTCTTTATAGTACTTCTTGTTTAAGTTCACTATTATTGTCACCTCTTCTCTCAGTTCTTTGTTTTCTTTTTCTTTTTCCATCTTCCTCTTCTTCATCTCTATTATATCACTGGATATCTTTTTACAATGCCACCACCCACCTCTCTCTCTTCCTTCCATGTCTTTATTATTGCTACTAAGTTATGAATTTATCATATTTTCACATTTTCTTCAATTTTCCATATTTGTTTATTTGTATAAGCTACACTGAGGTCTTCTTCCTTGAAACCCTCAAAAATGTTTGCTGTGTCCGCCAACATCTTCCTTCTTGGTATCACTGACAAGACAATGTTTACCCATACACTACTCTCCCATTCACCTTTTTTGCTCACTTCCCAATTTACACTTCACTTCCCCTGCACTCACACATCACACAATTCCCTCTTATAGAGACAGGACTCAAGCTCGGCCCCCTGTACAACCAAAACTTAGGTAACCCCTTAGAGCTGCTGTGGATGTGTCCAATTAGCTGGGCAGCACAGTGTGTGTGTGTGTGTGTGTGTGTGTGTGTGTGTGTGTGTGTGTGTGTGTGTGTGTGTGTGTGTGTGTGTGTGTGTGTGTGTGTGTGTGTGTGTGTGTGTGTGTGTGTGTACTAACAATACAGGGTGTACCATGAATTAAGGTACATACCTTAGGATATGATAATTCAACTAATCCTAAGTCAAAAATACTCTATACACACACATGCTGTTTGCTTTATTTTGTGAGAAATTAACCTGTAAGTTGTGTATTGTGGGAGTGGCTTCCCTGGGATCAGTCTCCTGATGATGGATAGGTGGTGGAGGCCCACAGGAATAGCCAGCAAGATCCCCTCACCTAACACCAACAGATTTCTTTCCTTTGGGGACTCATGAAATCCTTGGTGTACAAGAACAAATCACGTTACAGAGAGGAGTTGATTCACAGCATTAAGGAAGCTGCAGAGCAGATAAGGAATGACAGGAGCAAAAAGATGCACTTTGGCTATCACTTGATTGACAAGGCTTGCCATTTAAATGTCAAGATGATAACTGTCAAAGGGGATGACATTTGCAGTGAACTGCCATGTGTGTTTTAAAAAGTAGCACTGAATAACCGCTGTATTGCTGTGTTACCTGCACATTTTCTTCACTGGCACATACAAAAATTTAATCTGTTATTTGCTATTTCCTGTAAGGATTTGACTGCATACAATGTACACAAAAATTTATCACTTAATGCTACGCAGCATCACGCGAGTACGTAGCGAGCCAAGGAGGGGAGGAAGGAGGCGGAGGCACACCCAGGCAAGCAGCTCCCGCAACTCACAACTTAGCTACACATTAATTTCTCACAAAATAAAACAAAACACAGCATATGTATATAGAGTATTTTCAACTTAGAATTACTTGAACTATCATACCTAAAGTGTGTACCTAAACTTGCAGGACACCCTGTAAAAACTAAGAAAAACACAACAATCTACTGCTAAAACACAGGGCATTACAAGCTTAATTCCTATACAGTTATTTCCAGTAGTCAGGATAAAGTCAGGTTACACTGGTTTAGGTAACATAAGATAAGACTAGATTCACATGCATACACATGCAGGCACACTATATGTACACACCAGCATATGTGAGGAACTGGTACAGCCTGTCCTGGGAGTCCACGTACCTTCCTATCTTGGTCACTTCAGACGCGCCTCTTCCGGTAACGCAGACAGTGACATTCATGGGGCCGACCAGCTTAGCCTTGGAGCGACAAGTAACCTTCTCCCTTGTCAGTGTGTCACAGAGCTCCAGGTTGTCGTCCACTATATCACAGGGGACGCCTCCAACAAAGGCCCTGTTATGAGAGTTAAGGATGTGAGGTAAGGCTACAGCTTGAAATGTGCATTCCCCAATATCCCAGTGCCTTTTCTTTATTAACAGGCTCTAATAGTGTTTGGAGCTCCCCTGATTGGAGTGGTAATTTAAAAGGTTTTAGTGGATGTTATCAGGGTTTTCAAGGGCATTTTCATGATTCAAGTAATGGTTTAATAAGGTTAGTAATAGTTTAACAGACTTTAATTGATGTTACCAGGGTTTTCAAGGGTGTTTTTATGATCAAGTAATGGTTTAATAATGCTAGTGACAGTTTAACAAGTTTCAGTGGATGTTGTCAGGGTTTGCAAGGATGTCTCTGTGATTCAAGTAATGGTTTAAAAGGGTTAATGATACTTTAACAGGTTTTAGCAGATGTTGTTATGGTTTGCAAGGGTGTTTTCATGATTCCAGTAACAGATTAAGGAAGGACAGTGATTAAAACTAAACTAAAAACTCCACAACACAACACATACTTGGTAAAAACATTCCCACTCTTAGCTTCACTGGAGACAAGATCAGTGTGGTCAAGCTTGCAGTGTTTGCTGTTGTGGAAACTGCCATGAAGATCCAAAAGAGAGCCTGGTAATGACCAAAGAAGAGCTACTGTCTCAATAGTATGTGACCTTGCCCAGCCATACTAAGGAGAGAGTGACACAGGAGGATGAGGAGATGAGGAGATGAGAGGAGACATGAGAGAAAATGTAGAACTGGGAGAGAAAGGGAGGAGGAGATGTGTACGAGTGCAATACATGCTGTGGGTGTAAGGGGATGACCTCTAATGAATGGAAGAAGGGAATAGAGAGAGAGAGAGAGAGAGAGAGAGAGAGAGAGAGAGAGAGAGAGAGAGAGAGAGAGAGAGAGAGAGAGAGAGAGAGAGAGAGAGAGAGAGAGAGAGAGAGAGAGAGAGAGAGAGAGAGAGAGAGAGAGAGAGAGAGAGAGAGAGAGAGAGAGAGAGAGCATGCAAGAACATAAATAAATGGAGAGAAGAATAGTGAAAGAGATGAGAGAATGAGTTAGTGCATACAAAAATGAGAAAACATGCATAAACAAAAATAAATGAAGCTCAGAATGATGAGAGAGAGAGAGAGAGAGAGAGAGAGAGAGAGAGAGAGAGAGAGAGAGAGAGAGAGAGAGAGAGAGAGAGAGAGAGAGAGAGAGAGAGAGAGAGAGAGAGAGAGAGAGAGAGAGAGAGAGAGAGAGAGAGGAAGAGAAAAGTGG
>NC_087170.1:1229226-1244226 GCF_035594125.1 Scylla paramamosain | reverse complement strand
TCCTTTCTGTTTGAATTATAATTACTTCCGCCATTCCTTCTCCCATTTCAACATATGTGTGTGTGTATGTGTGTGTGTGTGTGTGTGTGTGTGTGTGTGTGTGTGTGTGTGTGTGTGTGTGTGTGTGTGTGTGTGTGTGTGTGTGTGTGTGTGTGTGTGTGTGAGAGAGAGAGAGAGAGAGAGAGAGAGAGAGAGAGAGAGAGAGAGAGAGAGAGAGAGAGAGAGAGAGAGAGAGAGAGAGAGAGATGAGAGAGAGAGAGAGAAGAGAGAGAGAGAGAGAGAGAGAGAGAGAGAGAGAGAGAGAGAGAGAGAGAGAGAAAGGTGACAGGCCACTAAGGCACAATATGCACAATGCACACACTGACCTGACCCTCTGATGGTGCAAGGTCATGCCGCCCCGTCACTCAGCACACTGGGGCTTCTGCCAGTAATGGATGCCCCCAAGGATGCCCCTGAGAGGTCATAACAGGCCACATAAGAGGTGACATATAAGAAGTCATACAATTATGAACAAATTTACAAGTTTATAGTAAAAATTTTCAGATGTTTTGTGTGTGTGTGTGTGTGTGTGTGTGTGTGTGTGTGTGTGTGTGTGTGTGTGTGTGTGTGTGTGTGTGTGTGTGTGTGTGTGTGTGTGTGTGTGTGTGTGTGTGTGTGTGTGTGTGTGTGTGTGTGTGTGTGTGTGTGTGTGTTTCCAGATTTCTGCAGTACTTTGCAGGAAACTGTTCTTCTTAATATCCTCCTACACACACCTTTCTTCTTCATCTTTTCATGCCCTCTTGTGCTTCTGAAGTCTCTCACCACCAAATTACTCTGGTCCAGTTTTTCACAGTCTGACAAAATCCAATACAAGGCCATCAGATCACCTCTCTCTCTTCTCTTCCAAGGGTGGGTAGGTTTAGTTTGTCTCTCTTCATATGATAAGTCTGATAGGTTCAGAGACAACTTTGTCGCTGCTCATTGTATTCTTTCTAATTTCTTTATGTCCCTTTTAGTGCTGGGAGACCACATCGCTGCTGCATATTTCAAACTAGGTCTTATCATTGTCAGTTACATCCCTAATCATCTCTTCATCCAGGTAGTTGAATGTTGTTCTTATGTTTCTCACCAGATTATATGTTTCCCCTGTCTTTCTTCTTACATGTACCTCTGAGGACAACTTATCAGTGACAGTAATTCCAAGGTCTTTCTCTTCACTCTTCACTTTTATTTCCTCATTACCCAATTTATAACTGAAGACTGGCATCACACAACTATGCCCAAACTTTAACACTCCTCATCTTTTTATGTTAAACTCCATTTTCCAAGTGTCACTCCAATCCCAAATCATATTCAGATCTCCCTGTTGAGCTTCACAATCCTCTGTCCTCTCCACTTTTCCCATCAATTTTGCATCATCAGCAAATAGACTCATGTAGCTATTCACCCCTTCCATCACATCATTCACACAGGTAGCAAACATGACTGGTGGTAGTACTGAACCCTGCAGAACACCACTAATACCTCTCTCCATGATGACTTTTTATCTTTGACCACTATTCTCATTTCCCTTCCTCTCAGAAAGTCACTGATCCAATGTAGGAGTGCTCCTCTCAGCCCACCAGACATTTCTCATTTCCACAACAGTCTGCTGTGAGGCACCTTATCAAAATAAACACAACCTGCCCATCCCTCTCTTTCTTGTACTATATCTATGACTGGATTAGAAGCATCTTAAATTTGTTATACATGACCTTCCTTTCCTAAATCTGAATTGTCTGTCTGTTAATATTTCTCTCTTTTCCAGATATTCACTCCATCTTTGCTTCACTATTCTTTGGCACAATTTTGCCACTACACTTGTTAATGATGCTGGTCTATAATTAAATGGTTCTTCTTTGCTTCCACTCTTATATATGGGGACTATACCTGCTTTTTTTCCAATGTTGGGCACCACTCCTTCCCTTAATGAAGTTATGATGAGTTTGTAAATCATGTGTGCAGGTTGATCTCTGCATTCCTTCACCACCCAATCAGACACTCCATCAGGTCCCTGTGCCTTCCTCACATCCAAGTCTTCCATCATTATTCTTACCCCATCCACTGTTACCTCAATCTCACTCACTCTTCTACTCTCACATCTGCTGTCACCCCCGGTCTACCAAATGTTCCCTCTCCAGTGAAGACACTGAAAGAAGTCATTCAAAACCTCTGCAATTTGTGCTTCTTCTTCAACATGTTTACCATTTATTTTCAGTTTGTTGAACCCATTCTTATTCTTCATTTTACCATTCTATAGAACATCCTTGGTTCATCCTTACATATGTCTATAATGTCTTTTCATGAATTCTTTATTTCTTCCCTCCTTAGAGTATTCATTTCTCTCTCTTTTATATGCTGACTCCACTCACACTCACTTACATACTGCTCATCTACCCTCCCTCCCTCCTCCTCCCTTTCTTCCATCTCTCCAATAACTCCTCTGCTTTTCCTTCCTTCTCCCTTGTCTCCATATCTCCACTTACCTCTTTCTCTTCTCTCTCCCTAACCCAACCACTCTCTCTCTCTCTCTCTCTCTCTCTCTCTCTCTCTCTCTCTCTCTCTCTCTCTCTCTCTCTCTCTCTCTCTCTCTCTCTCTCTCTCTCTCCCACACACACACACACACACACACACACACACACCTTTTTTCCATCTGGTTTCTTCTGCAACATGAAAACCACATCCTTCTGATATTAGTACTTAATTCTCCTCAGAGCCGCCACCACCACCACCACCACCACCACCATCACTGCCACAACCACTATCATTATTTTCACCTTTATCTTTACTCAGGTGGTGTTGTTGTGGTCTCCAGGGGCATTTTCATGAGTGACAATGCAAGGATTTTGCAAGAGAAAAAGAAAATGCCCCATGAGAATTTTGGTGATCATCTGTATGGCCTTTGAAAATGTTTTTTTAATGAGAAAGCAAAGCATTAAGAATACAAACAAGATAGAATTAAGCTAACACAGGAAGCTGGTAAGTTAGTTTGTTGTATACTAAATGCAAGGTCTTGTTTCTGGAAAGTTGTGCTTCAGGTTCAATCCAGTGACTGTCAAGATTAACACATGTTCCTCACAAAACTTTTCCTACACTGCAGTATACTATGATAGACACAAACACATACAAAAATAAATATTACTACTACTACTTTTCTCCTGTAAGAGGGCCACTGGCCAGGGGCAACACAAATTTTGAATAAAAAAAAAGAAAAAAAAGCCCCAGTGTTACTACTACTCCAGTAGTAGTAAAACTATATAGACTACAGACAAATGAGTAGTAAATATAACATCAAATCAATCCTTTAGGACCAAACCTAGGCATGTTAATACATCACTGGAATTCTGTCTGCTGCTGATCCCGTCATACAGAATCCATTAGCTATTTGTGGTGGGTTCCCACGGCAGAGGCTTCACGCAGCAGCAGCACCACCACACAAGTAGCAGGCACACACACCACACTCAGCCAGGAATGCACTTTCCAAGGCAACTGTGGATAATGAATAAAGAAAAAATAATAATTAGCCTTGAATTGATTTTCCAGAGCACCTGTGAACAGAGAAGAAATGAATAGAATAGTAAATACTTCAGAACAGTAAATGTGGCTACATTTCAACATATTTTTTACCTGGCTGGTCTCACAAGAGAGAACCCCTTCAGGGCCAGTTCAGGGTCAGCTCACTACCACTATCAAAAAGACACCAAAGTCTGTACATGCTTATCTAACTGCCTGGCAAGTGTGCCATCAGCCCAAGACAAATAATAAATCTGACTAGCAGCATAGCGTATATGTCACCAGCAAGAATCAAACAGATGTACACCTGAGAAATTGGACAAACTGTACCTAAAACCATCAACAGAATTAGATTCAGGCACACTGTTAGCAAGAAAATTCCAGATTTTCATCACTCTTGAGAAAAATGTGTGCCTGGCATCACAACAACTATAAGGAATGCTGACAGAAGTGGCTCAGATGAACAGGTCTGCTGCATTAACTGTATGGACGGCCTCTAGTGCTGACAGCAGTGGCCGAGGTGTACAAGTCTGTTGCATTAATTTGTATGGATGGCCTCTAGTGCTGATAGAAGTGGCTGAGATGAACAGGTCTACTGCATTAACTGTATGGATGGCCTCTAGTGCTGACAGTAGTGGCTGAGATGTACAAGTCTGTTGCATTAATTGTATGGATGGCCTCTAGTGCTGACAGTAGTGGCTGAGATGTACAAGTCTGTTGCATTAATTGTATGGATGGCCTCTAGTGCTGACAGTAGTGGCTGAGATGTACAAGTCTGTTGCATTAACTGTATGGATGGCCTCTAGTGCTGACAGTAGTGGCTGAGATGTACAAGTCTGTTGCATTAATTGTATGGATGGCCTCTAGTGCTGACAGTAGTGGCTGAGGTGTACAAGTCTGTTGCATTAATTTGTATGGATGGCCTCTAGTGCTGACAGTAGTGGCTGAGATGAGCAGGTCTGCTGCATTAACTGTATGGATGGCCTCTAATGTTGACACAAGGGGGCTGAGGTGAATAGTGATTGGGGAGAGTCCATGAAAATATCTTCCAAATTTAATAATAAGATCAACCCGTAATAGTTTCTCCCTTTGAGTGAATACAAGTTCAAGGTTTTAAAATGCTGATCATGACATGTTCTCAAATCCTTGAATTCTTTTCGCCCACTGTCTCTTAACTGACTCCAATAGTCTGAGGTCAGAGACACAACCAGAATTCCAGGCTGCAGAATAAGCATGACAGGCTTGAGAGAAACCACAGATGACGTTTACTAGCCAATACCATCCCAGCCACCATCTAACTCACACCTAGCACAAGGAGGGATCTCAGAAGTAGCAGAGAGAGAGAGAGAGAGAGAGAGAGAGAGAGAGAGAGAGAGAGAGAGAGAGAGAGAGAGAGAGAGAGAGAGAGAGAGAGAGAGAGAGAGAGAGAGAGAGAGAGAGAGAGAGAGAGAGACAACAAAGAAAAGTTAATTACCAAACAAGACACAATACAAATTATACTCAGTAGAAAGAAGAATGAAAATACCAAATTATAAATATGTGGAAAATAATTATTGCTAACCAAACTGTCCCGCCCAAATCTGAACCCATGACATGCACTCACTCCAAAGCACGATCAGGAAGGAATAAGCGTGGCCACCCCACCTCCCTTCAAACTGCCACACCAGTATCAGAAGCCTCCAGCACAGCAGTGTTGCAACAAGGGACACCCACCTGTTCACCTCCCTCCCGGCACACACCGTGACATGAAGGGCGTGAATACCAAACACTTACAGAGGAAGCTGGACAAATTCCAGGTCACAATCCCCGCCCTGTCAGGAAGCGAACACAACACTGGCCAAGGTTGTCTCTGTCACTGGACTTTCTTTCAAGACAAGCAGTTTTGTTTCTTTACGAATGGCGCCACACTTGTTAGGCGTGTCCGATAATCTGGTACATGTAACAGTGCATGTTCCACTTGAGTTTGGTTGCGTGGCACGCAGCACATGTCAGGCAGAGCGGAGGGCTACGGTGTCACACTGCCTGTCGCCGCCTGCCGCTGCTGGTGTCATCTTCCTAGCTGTCTGCTCTTTGTTTACAAATGAAAGCCGAATTGCTGTGAACACTTTAAAGATCTGTTTCAACCCTATATTTGACTAATCTTTTAACCAAGTCTTCAGCCATGTTCCTCTGCCTCTCTAGGGCTGCAATGATGTCCCTGCATCGTCACTTTTATGCTCTGGGGGCTTCCTGTGAGCCAGCCGCAGACTTGGTGGCTGCCCTGCCTCCTTCAGGAAGGCACAAGTGAGGCGGGTGACTGCAGGCTGTAGTGAGGGGTGTACGCCCCCCCCCTCGCCAGCTGGATCAGCAGGTCAAAGGTATTAACGCCCAGGGCCAGCAGCGGAGACTGTTGGGCCAATGGCCTTGCAGTGACCAGCAACTGAATATATCTCGCTGGGAAACACTTAAAACACTTTATTACGCTTACCTATAAATTCACACTTAATTATGATTTCATAGAGAAAGACTGGCAGACATCACATATATAAATATAGCTTTTTGGTCATGAACTTAAATCTATAATATTCTAAATACACATAGAGAAAACATATACATTTTAAATGCAATGAAGAATATATATATATATATATATATATATATATATATATATATATATATATATATATATATATATATATATATATATATATATATATATATATATATATATATATATATATATATATATATATATATATATATACAAATAATAGAAATATAAACTTCCATGTATAAATATTATATATACATAGTAACAGTAATAGTAATAATGATAATAATAATAACAATAATAATAATAATAATAATAATAATAATAATAATAATAATAATAATAATAATAACATTGACAGACAGTAAAGGTAATTACAATAATAAAAGGAATATTGAAGATTAATAATAATAATAGTGGATAAAAAGAGTAATTGGAGGGTAAATGCTTCTTAGATATATAATAATAATTGTGGGTAAAAAGTATAATTGGAGGATGAGTACATCTATTAATACATCTATCAACACTACATCTATCAAGTCAGTGCTGCATCACCAACACTACATCTATCACTAGAAGCTACACCATCACATACACTGGTCATCACACGCCAGGCTAACAAAAAAATGAGAAGAAGCAACACCTAATCCAGTATACACCAAATAAAACACTTCACTACCACATACACTCGTCATCACATGCAAGGCTGACAACACACACCTTCACAAATTTGGGCATCCACTACTGCGCCCTGAGTCGTGGTGTTGCCTGGAACTAGAAAGGTGTCAGCCTTGCAAGGCAGCACCATGCGGCACAGACAGGGGACGCGAGGGGAATGTAATACTGACACAATATTGAACAAAACAACAAATCATACATACATTAAATAATTACATTAAAATACAGCATATATTGTTTTTATCCTATTATCTTCACCCGATTTTCTTCTTATTTTCCCTTACTATCGATCCCCTGATAAACCTAAATCTAAACGTAAGGCAAGAGAAGAAAAGGGAAGAGAAGAGAGAACAGAAGAGGAAAGACAAGAGAAGAGGAGAGCAGAGGAGAGGAGAGGAGAGGAGAGGAGAGGAAAGAGAAGAGAAGAGAAGAGAAGAGAAGAGAAGAGGAGAGGAGAGCAGAGGAGAGGAAAGAAAAGAGGAGAGGAAAGAAAAGAGGAGAGGAAAGAAAAGAGGAGAGGAGAGGACACAGAAGAGAAGAGAGGAGGAGAGGAGAGGAAAGAGAAGAGGAGAGAAGAGGAGAGGAGAGGAGAGGAGATGAGAGGATAGAGAAGAGAAGAGGAGAGGAGAGGAGAGGAGAGGAGAGGAGAGGAAAGAAGAGAAGAGAAGAGAAGAGAAGAGAAGAGGAGAGAAGAGGAGAGGAGAGGAAAGAGAAGAGAAGAGAAGGGAAGAAAAGAGAGAAGAGAAAAGAAGAGAGAAGAGAAGAGAGAAAACAAGAGAAGAGAGGAGAGGAAAGGAGAGGAGAGAAAAGAAAAGAGAAGAGAAGAGAGGAGAGAAGAGAAGAGAAAAGAGAGGACAGGAGAGGAGAGGAAAGTGGAGAGGAGAAGAGAAGAGAAGAGAAGAGAAGAGAAGAGAAGAGAAGGGAAGAGAAGAGAAGAGGAGAGGAGAGGAGAGGAGAGAAGACAAAAGAAAAGTGAGGATAGGACAGGCGAGACGAACGAGAGAGAAACAAGTGTAAAGCGAGACGAGACGAGACGAGATGAGACGAGACGAACGAGACGAGACGAACGTGACGAGACGAACGAGACGAACGAGACGAGACGAACGTGACGAGACGAACAAGACGAACGAGACGAGACGAACGAGACGAGACGAACGAGACGAACGAGACGAGACGAACGTGACGAGACGAACGAGACGAACGAGACGAGACGAACGTGACGAGACGAACGAGACGAACGAGACGAGACGAACGTGACGAGACGAACGAGACGAACGAGACGAGACGAACGAGACGAACGAGACGAGACGAACGAGACGAGACGAACGAGACGAACGAGACGAGACGAACGAGACGAACGAGACGAGACGAACGAGACGAGACGAACGAGACGAACGAGACGAGACGAACGAGACGAGACGAACGAGACGAACGAGACGAGACGAACGAGACGAACGAGACGAGACGAACGAGACGAACGAGACGAGACGAACGAGACGAGACGAACGTGACGAGACGAACGAGACGAACGAGACGAGACGAACGAGACGAACGAGACAAGACGAACGAGACAAGACGAACGAGACGAACGAGACAAGACGAACGAGACGAACGAGACAAGACGAACGGGACGAACGAGACGAGACGAACGGGACGAACGAGACGAGACGAACGGGACGAACGAGACGAGACGAACGGGAGGAACGAGACGAACGAGACGAACGAGACGAGACGAACGAAACGAGACGAACGAAACGAACGAGACAAACGAGACGAGACGAACGAGACGAGACGAACGAGACGAACGAGACGAACGAGACGAACGAGACGAGACGAACGAAACGAACGAGACGAACGAGACGAACGAGACGAACGAGACGAGACGAACGAAACGAACGAGACGAACGAAACGAACGAGACGAACGAGACGAGACGAACGAAACGAACGAGACGAACGAGACGAACGAGACGAGACGAACGAAACGAACGAGACGAGACGAACGAGACGAACGAGACGAACGAGACGAAACGAACGAGACGAGACGAACGGGACGAACGAGACGAGACGAACGAGACGAGACGAACGAAACGAACGAGACGAGACGAGATGAGGCGAACGAGACGAGACGAGACGAGACGAACGAGACGAGACAAAACGAACGATACGAGACGAACGGGACGAACGAGACGAGACGAACGAGACGAGACGAACGAAACGAACGAGACGAGACGAACGGGACGAACGAGACGAGACGAGACGAGACGAACGAGACGAGACGAGACGAGTGAAAGGGACATGACGAGCGAGACTAGACGAACAGGACGAGACGGAATGTGAGGGGGAGACAGGACAGGATAGGGGAGGGGAGGAGAGGGGATCAGAGGAGAGGAAGAGACAGGACAGGAAAAGATGGGTGGGGAGGGGGAGGGGAGAGGAGAGAAAGGACAGGACAGGACAGGACGGGAGTTTACAAGACGAAGAGACAGAACAGGACGGGACGGACAGAACAGGACAGGACAGGGCAGGACGGGACTTTACAAGACGAAGAGACAGAACAGGACGGGACGGACAGAACAGAACAGAACAGGACGGGACAGGACGGGACGGGACGGGACAGGGTAGGACGGGACAAGACAAAGCAGTATGGGAAAAAAGGAGAGGAGAGGAGAGGAGATGGGAGGAGAGGACAGGAGAGGAGAGGAGAGGAAAGGGGAAGGGAAAGAGAAGGGAGGGGAGGGGATGGGAGAGAAGAAGAGAAAAGAAGAGGAGAGAAGAGGAGAGGGGAGGAGAGGGGAGGGAATGGGAGAGGAGAGGAAAAAAGAAGAGGAGAGGGGAAGGGAAGGGACGGGACGGGAACGCCTCCCCCAGCACATCCCTGTCTCGCTTCTCGACATCCTTTTTGTTCCTCACCTGCACCTGGCGTCGCTCCCAGGCTGCGGCTGTCTGCCTCGCCCAGGCGACGCGGGCTGGGCCGGTGGGACGCGGTGGCTGGTGTGATCACAGCGGCGCACATGGTTTGTATTCGTTGCTTCCAGTGACAGGGTGGTCTGAGGGCAGCACATAATAAAAAATTATTATCGCAAAAAGACTGCAAAAAGAGAGCTCTCTGATTGGTGGACGAGATCACTACTAACTCTAAGCTGGTCCTCCTCACGGGGCACTCAGCCAATAGGGGCATTTACTGACACCCTCCCTCCCACACACACTTCTACACACTTCCAGTGTAGTGTAGTGTAGTGTAGTAATGATGACTATGCTAATATAGGGATTTTGTTTAAGAGAGAGAGAGAGAGAGAGAGAGAGAGAGAGAGAGAGAGAGAGAGAGAGAGAGAGAGAGAGAGAGAGAGAGAGAGAGAGAGAGAGAGAGAATATTAAGTAACAACTGAGTAAAGAAGTCAAATACCATTAATATCACACACACACGGGGAGGCGAGGCAAATGAGCAAGCCTTTTAATACGTAGTACCTGTTCACCTAGCATCATATATATATATATATATATATATATATATATATATATATATATATATATATATATATATATATATATATATATATATATATATATATATATATATATATATATATATATATATATATATATATATATATATATATATACGAGTATATATATTCCGAGATGTAACCCGAGGGATTGTGGCCTCGCTGTCCCCTTGTGTGGTGTGTCACGGGTCTCAGTCCTGCCCAGACATCGGTCACTATGAGCTCTGAGTTAACGGCTGGCTGGGTGACCAGCAGACACCTATAGATGAATCACACACACACACTGGGTGACCAGCAGACACCCATAGATGAATCACACACACACACTGGGTGACCAGCAGACACCCATAGATGAATCACACACACACACACACACACACACACACACACACACACACACACAAAAAAAAAAAAAAAAAAAAAAAAAAAAAAAAAAAGGGAGAACAATCGCGGCCCGTGCCATCACATGAAGTCAGCACACAGAACACAAACATTCTCACAAACACATAATACACAGTATAACATCAATAAGTAAAATAGCAAGGTGGACAGCCCACCATCTTTAATCTTATACTTCTTTCATTATTTCTCACTATCCTCTTATACTCATATTATTCTTCCTTCACCCATCTTTTCTATAAATATAGATAGATAGATAGACACACACACACACACACACACACACACACATCTACGTAGCATCTAAATAGCAGTTTGGGATAATGTTCTAAAATTCTAATGTTATAATTTAACAAGGATTTTACATCAGCAATGAGGGCAAATCCTCGTGATAACGAAGCAGTCATAACAACGGTCTTTGAAAATAGTCCTTATGAAAATGTAAAGCCTTTAGGAATATGAGTCACTTTTATTTTGGTTTGCAACACACTAAGCCAACGATCACACCACGCTGAACACACCGCCGTCCGCACTGCTTCTCCTCCGAGCAGCGAAGTCAAGCAGCGTTGGGTCTGGTTACAACTTGGATGGCCTAGCAGGAAGAAGTTGCGTGTTGCTTGAAGTATCTGTTATTCTCAGCTGTAGGCAAACTAATGACGCTCTCCCTGGGAACACTTGCCTCATGCACTGTGGGTTTACTGTCACTTGTCTGTCTCACTGTTTGCCACATTATTTTTTTCCTTATCTCTTGTAGTTTTCTCTTGTTGTCATTACGTTACCTATGTCGTTTCTGTCATTATCACTTTATCACTTTTCTCGTTCTTGTTATTGTTCCTTTATGTTCTTGATATTTTTTTCTTTAATTTTTTTTCGTGGTGGTATTTCTCCTCGTCCTCCTCCTCCTCTTCCTTCTATTCTACCTGCTCTTCCCCTTTTTTTTTCTTCTTCCTCCTTCTTTTTTTTCTTTTTCTTTCTATTTTCTTGTTGTTCTTCTTCTTAACATTCTTTTTATAAGTTTCCCTCTCAGACGAATAAAGCACTGAACCTATGGCAGACAAATCACTTGGGCGGCTTGCTACATTTAGCATAAACTGGAAAGCAGACACCTGTTTATTTAGCTTGGAATTGCAACCGCTATCTTGCCAGCACGTTCCCCCATACGTGACTCCCTGGCCTGTCGGGTAAGTGCTACTGGGGCGTAATTTTTCACCTTCCTCTCCGACTTGAGCCTCGAGACGTTACCCAGTCAGCGGCAAACTTTGAGAAGAGGAAGAACAACAACAACAACTCCTACAGCTCTTGATCTCACTGTTCTCATCTTCGTCCTTGTTGTTGTTGTTGTTGTTTTTGTATATACAGAGATAAATTTGAAAATGTGTCCCTGCTACCACTGTCTTGTGCCCCATCATTACGTGAGGAGCCATTGTGTGGATCTACACAATGGCTCACTACACTCATGATCTACAGCGACATGTGGCCGTGCAAAGGAGCGGGCAAGGACGCGGGGCAGCAAGGAAGCAGTAGACACCTGCCGAAATGATAATTACTCCAGTGAGGTCTAAAGCACTGGACCAGGAAGTGCTGTGAACCTGTCATTAAACCCAGCTGTCACCTCACTGAATGTTTCCCTTTGTGTCTCACAACACAAGGGGGCAGTCACGCCTGCCCTCTAAAGACAACCTTCTTCCTTCACACTATAGATACAAACATCTAATTATACACACACCCTTCACTCAAAAGTCAAAATTATCATGGCGACTCCTGCACCAGCATCGGAGTACCCATCTGGGGAGGGGATCTCTAAAGTTCCTTTATTTTTTTAGTATAAATAAGTTTTTGTTTAGTTTTATAATTTTTTGTAGGAATATGATTTCTCATCGTGGAAGTTATTGGTGTAGTTCATTCCCTGAGAAATTTGTGTAGTGTTTCCTGTGACATGTGAGGGTTTGTGTTGATGTTGCTGGCTTTAAGCTTTACTTTTAAATTCATCCCATTTGGTTTTGTTTAGATCGTTTATAGGTGGAGAAAAGATTTTAATTTGTTGTGATGTAATCATTATGAAAATAGGTAAGTGGTCAGATGGGGTGGCGGGGCCAGGCTGTACCAGTATATTGTCATCAGTTTTGCTGCTAATAGTAGTAGTAGTAGTAATAGTAATAGTAGTAGTAGTAATAGTAGTAGTAGTAGTAGTAGTAGTAGTAGTAGTAGTAGTAGTAGTAGTAGTAGTAATAGTGGTGGTGGTGGTGGTAGTAGTAGTAGTAGTAGTAGTAGTAGTAGTAGTAATATTAGTAGTAGTAGTAGGACGAGGAAAAGTAGGACGACGAGGACAACGACGATGATGGCCACGACGATAAGGAGGAGGAAAGGCAGAATGATGATAATAATAATGATGATGATGATAATAATGATGGTAGTAAGAAGAAGAAGAAGAAAAGAAGAAACAAAAAAAAAGAAGAAAGAAAGAACAGGAGGAACAGAGGGAAAAAGAAGAAAAGGAGAAGCGTAAGATACGACTTCCGCCAAACGCCAAACACGAGGACTGAGGTTCAAGACAACAGTGAGGTGACCAAGACGCAAACTGACACACATGTAGTGAAGGTGACAGAGGACAGATAGAGAGGATGGCTGGGGCACGCAGAGAGGATAACAGAAGACAGAACACCTGGAAGACTTATGTTTGGAGAAGTGGCAGGAGGAAGATGGAGAGGCAGGCCAAGAGCTGCATGGGAGGGTCAGTGAAGCAAGCAGCTGGAGGGAACACTTGCACACAACTGAACCTTCGGGCCGCACCCTATACAAACAACTTCCTTCACCTTCAAGATTTATCTATTTATTTATATTTATTATTATTATTATTGTTGTTGTTGTTGTTGTTGTTGTAATATCCCTACAAGTTTATCAGCCTCCTGTACCTTCAAATTGTTGTTGAACATTTTAACTGATGGTCCCACATACAGCTAGGCCCTAACACTGTATACTAACAAATTTAGACCTCACACACCAACCTCAGAATTTCTTCATAATTACGCAGAATTATCAGTTCTTACACGTGTCCACTTAACTTACAACATCTTGTGATAGGATTATTGTTATTATTTGTTTTATGACTCGCATAACAATCTGGGAACATGGCTTTTACGGTTTTCTTCCGCTATC
Source organism: Scylla paramamosain (assembly GCF_035594125.1). Lineage (NCBI taxonomy): Eukaryota > Metazoa > Arthropoda > Malacostraca > Decapoda > Portunidae > Scylla > Scylla paramamosain. The sequence continues at coordinate 1,230,428 of NC_087170.1, read as the reverse complement.
GCACCATTCTCGTCTCTGAATATATATATATATATATATATATATATATATATATATATATATATATATATATATATATATATATATATATATATATATATATATATATATATATATATATATATATATATATATATATATATATATATATACACACACACACACACACACACACACACACACACACACACACACACACAGGGTGTCCCATAAGTTTCCATGCGTATGGTTTTTAACACTATTTTTTTTCTGTAATTATATTATTTTATTCATGAGAGTGTAACCGTAACCGTAACCGTAAGAAAGAGATGACGTGTACTTGTACCACATGTAATCTGCACACAGTCATCTGATGAGCCGTTTCCTTCACTTTAACTTTGAGTGTGTGAGACACATTTTACCTCGATGACTGCACTGATGGGTTAGTTGCTCTGCAGGGACCTCATTCCTTATACCAGTGGTCCCCAACCTGAAGCTTGCGGGTGCCATAACGCCCTCGGAACTATATTATGGCACCCGCAAGGCTCAACCACAACACTGTCAGACATTCTTCATTCTAACATTACTAGATTGTTCTTGTTTTATTTATTTTTATTCAGACAATAACAATTAAGAAAATATGTTGTATAAATCCAGTAAAATTATTACTTATTACACACACGATTAGAGAGTGTGTGTGTTGGAGGGAGGAGGGAGTGAGGGTGCAGGACAGACAAGTACTACACACGATGCTTAGCGGCACGTGTCGTGTTCAGGTCCATTACTCAATTCGTTCACCAGCGAAATTGGTGTCTACTTTTTGCGTGGCGTGGAGCAGTGCACAGTGTTGCTAAACCACTGCATATTCAACACTTGTGTTATTCATGTTGATTTCATTCATGCTAAAGAGAACAGTGATGGCTTCTACTTCAGAGAAATTAAGTCACAATTACATCTTTCATGAAGAATGGGAAGAAACCTATTTTTTTGTCAGTTTGAGATAGAAGTGTGTGGCTTAATTTGTCACTCCACTGTTGCAGTGTCCAAGAAGAGCAATGTAAAGAGAGACATTTTGTTAAACTTTACAGAAATTATGATACTAAATATCCCTTTCACAGTGACAGAAGAAGGGAGAAAGAGAAGAAGGTAAAATCTGAGTTGCAGGCCCAACTAGACACCTTCCAGAAGCCACCTGCCAAAGCTACAGCATCAACACTTGCATC
>NC_087170.1:1199226-1221726 GCF_035594125.1 Scylla paramamosain | reverse complement strand
TACACGCCCATACGCATCCATACATACGCCCACATAAAACCATACTTGCTTCCACACACGCCCACGTAAGGAAATGCACGCCCACAGACGCCCACTTAAGGCCACATGCACCCACACGCATTCAAACATGCATGTACGTATCCACACCTCCACACACACGCCCACACACGCCTAAACACGCCCACACACATCTATACACAAGATTACATCATATCGATACAGATGTTCCAAGATGGCTGCCGACACGGTTTCACAGTCACCACTTTTTAGAGGCTGGCCTTGTTCATTTCAGCAACTGACAACTAACATCAAGGATTAGCAATGAAGATAACATAGGGTATTTATTTTGTTGGTCACTGATGAAGCATTTATAGCGCCAGACAGACCATATATGCAATGCCTTTAATTTGCAGTGACGCCAGCTGCGCCATCTATATATTTGTTGATGAAACACCGCCCTAAAATATCAGTAACACAGTTATCTCTCCCAAAAACACCCAGGAAATAGAACAAAATACATAAAACACTACAAACAACAACAACAACAACAACAACAACAACAATAACAAAAACATCCCTATCCTTTCCAAAACACCTTGGAAACACACACACACACACACACACACACACACACAGATAGATAAGTTTACTGACCACAAATTGTCTGGCCCCACAGCCTTGACTTGCTCCAGAGGCAGGGAGGGTTGTCTAGCACTGTGGTGCTGACGTGTGTGCTGACATCACAGCCTTGACTTGTTCCAGTGGAATGCCTCACAGCCTTGACTTGCTCCAGAGGCAGGGAGGGTTGTCTAGCACTGTGGTGCTGACGTGTGTGCTGACATCACAGCCTTGACTTGTTCCAGTGGAATGCCTCACAGCCTTGACTTGCTCCAGGGGCAGGGAGGGTTGTCTAGCACTGGGGTGCTGACGTGTGTGCTGACATCACAGCCTTGACTTGTTCCAGTGGAATGCCTCACAGCCTTGACTTGCTCCAGGGGCAGGGAGGGTTGTCTAGCACTGGATGCTGACGTGTGTGCTGACATCACAGCCTTGACTTGTTCCAGTGGAATGCCTCACAGCCTTGACATGTTCCAGGGGCAGGGAGGGTTGTCTAGCACTGTGGTGCTGACGTGTGTGCTGACATCACAGCCTTGACTTGCTCCAGGGGCAGGGAGGGTTGTCTAGCACTGGATGCTGACGTGTGTGCTGACATCAGAGCCTTGACTTGCTCCAGGGGCAGGGAGGGTTGTCTAGCACTGTGGTGCTGACGTGTGTGCTGACATCACAGCCTTGACTTGCTCCAGGGGCAGGGAGGGTTGTCTAGCACTGTGGTGCTGACGTGTGTGCTGACATCATAATCGTGGCTGGCCTGCGCTGGGTTAAGTACTCTTTTAAAGTGAGTGTTGATATCTTCACCAGTAGTGACCTCTCATTATCGTGTTCTGACACACTGACATCACCTTTCCAATCCAAAGCTTGCCAAACTCTTCCGTCTCCTATTTACCGAAGTCATCCCTCTCGTTTTCTGTTACCTGAGTAGAAAACTTTACAACTAACAGCACACACACTTATATATTTCATGGGATAGCCTGTCAGCAGTTCATTCGCGTTACTCTCATCTCGAACATCACTATCAACATGGACCACAATGTTCTCAAAATGTCGTTTGTCAGTGTCGGCAAAACGCTCAGAGCAACACAACCTTTGTTGTGTTGGCCCAACACAACACTCAGTCTGGTGCCAAGGTTAAGAGTGATGACTGCGTGAGTGGCGCTGCTTCCCTCAGTAGGTAGGTAACTCCTTTACCGCTGCTCCGAGGCGTGGGTTCGTATCAGCTGTGATAATGCAACCATCCTTCACATGGCCAGATGCATTCTTTCTTGCACAGCAGCAAATGACACACTCGAAAAACAATTAGTAACTCGGCGGTGTGCACCAAAACACAACATGATGCCAGACACATTACTAAACTGAAGCCACGCCTGCTCAACAACACTCACACCCACGCCATGAACCAGTGATCTTAACAACGCTTTACACACACCACAACACCACCCCGCCCCGCCCCTCGGCTGCACCACCCAGCCACCTCACTGAGACATGATACGTAGCCGGGGAGCCGTACACTGGCAGGCTGGCTTTACTTCCCACAACACCATACTGGTCAGCACTCGCAACACTTGAGTTTTCTCCAACTTTGTATGAATTCCTTTCGCATTCCATGGTATAGACAACTCACTCACTCCCCGTGGGTCATTTAAAAAGCCTGTTGCCTCCAGCCATTGATAACACAGCCGTTAATGTAAAGCTTCCCCTCCCGGCTCGCTCCCTCTCCGTCCTCTCCGCACCCCCAAGTCTCTGCCGCGCTTTCCTTACCGCCGGGGGCACGTCCTTCTTAACACACATCTTTCTAAAGGGCTCGTTGCGTGTTGTGAGTCACACACACACACACACACACACACACTACTATGCCCAATACCTACTACTACTACTACTACTACTACTACTACTATTACTTACCATTCTTGCAGTTTTTTCAATCCATCTTCTGAATTGGTTTGCAGGCTTATTGTTTTCCTTCCTTGTTTGTCTTGGCTGCAGAGAGAGAGAGAGAGAGAGAGAGAGAGAGAGAGAGAGAGAGAGAGAGAGAGAGAGAGAGAGAGAGAGAGAGGAGTAGGTAGATGATAGAAAGAGATGAGAAGAAAGAGAGAAATAAAGAGAATTAAAGATAGGAAAACGAAGGGACATTGAGAGTGAGAGGGGTAGTGTGAGAGAGTGAGAGAGTGAGAGGCGAGTGGGTAGGTGATAAAAATAGGTGAGAAAAAGAGAGAAATGAAGAGAATTAAAGATAAAAACACTTAGGGACATTAAAAGACGAGGGGGATGTGTGCGAGAGAGAGAGAGAGAGAGAGAGAGAGAGAGAGAGAGAGAGAGAGAGAGAGAGAGAGAGAGAGAGAGAGGTAGGAATGTTTTTTTTAAGGTTCTAGTGACAGATTTATGCATTACTGACAGGAGAAACACTATTTCAGTATGTTGTAGTGGAAGTGTGGTGTTGTTGTGGTTCCAGTGATAAATTAACAAGATATCTGCATCACTGACAGGAGGTTGTAGTGGAAGTTATAGGGGTTTTAAATGACATTTCTTGCAGTACTGACACCAGCCGCGTCACCGCCCTCCACAAGACCAAGCAGTCTGGCCTCCCAAGACAGCCCTCATTGAGCTGTTGAGGGTCATGACAGCACACGCGGAGCCGAGGCCATCCCCTTGAGTGTTGGCCCAACACAACACTCAGTCTGGTGCCAAGGTTAAGAGTGATGACTGCGTGAGTGGCGCTACTTCCCTCAGTGCATCGGTGGTTAGTGGCGCAGGGGAGCTGACGGACACGCTTTTGTAGGAGTGAGTTTCCTGAGTTTCTGAAGCGAGATATAGACCTTATGAACGTAGATATGTGTACGTAGATATGTGTAGCGCACTGAAGGTAAGGCGAAGCGCAGGCACACAGCAGGCAGACACCGGGAGACAGCAGGAGGGTCGTGTGCCGAGGTGTTGCACTCTCAGATAGTGGAGCCATGAAGGCAGGCGGGTGGCTGGTTGCTTTGTACCTCGCCATGGTCATGAGTAATACTTAGAATCGTCCTAGCAATTACTATCGTCTTCACATCTCGTGTTTCATGTGTTTATTTGGTGCCTGATCAAGATGTGAGAAACGGTGCTCTCTGTGGTGCTTCGCATGCAGTGACCCAGTGTTTCATTATCAACTGTACTGTGTTAAGATATTTCATTTGTTACGTGCTGATCAAAATATTTCCTTTCCTCTCCCTTATTCATTTTTTTACTCTGACATCACAAGTCACTCAATATTTTTTCCTCGCATAACAAGGGCTGTTTCTGGCATTCTGGGGCCTCATGAGAAGGGCTGCTTGGTAACCCTGCGTTGTGGAACTATGGTAGGTGGATCCCCAGCCTTCTAAGGGGGTTACAACCACTCCTTTCACATATTAAATGTATAAATCTGGTGGACTTTGAGAGGAAAAAAAAACCTGAATCCGTAAACATGATAGGCTACTTTCTTCAACGTGATTATACGCATGACACAGTAGCAGTGTCCCTTCAAGGTATACACCCAGTTTAGCAATTAAAGTACACAAATATAACAAAAATAAGAATGAAAATGTGCAAAGTTTGCGAGGTGAATCGACCCGAGGCGAGATACCATAGTCTATCATAAAAGAGAATGACAGGCAGCCTTAACCATGAAAGAAAACGGAAAGTAAAGGGCACACACTATAAAAATTACCCTAAAAATTAACAGGTGAAATACACCCTCCATGTCACATGCTATATGTGAAGGTATTATTTCTAGAACTATTGAAATATGAGTAGAAATAAAAAATAAAAAAATTATTCACACAACTCTCTATCCTAATCACGTACAGTAATACTCAGACATGGCTAGACTCAGCAAGGCCTCCTCTTCCTTTCACCTACTTCCATTGCCCAACAAGACACTTCACATGTAGCAATTTCCCTTTTCCACAAACATTCTACCATAATTGAATCTGTAATTGCTTACCTTTCTACATGCCTTTTACTTTCATCTCATGGGAAACCTGAACTGAAAACCTTTTCCCCACGTATATTACTTTTCTTAAGTGTATTTACTCTAATTAAGAACACTAACTGCCTAACATGTCAAAACTGCGCCAAGCCTCGCCTCTCGCTTGCTGTCTCCTCCCTGCATCGGACAGACGTGTCAGCGCAGTGTTGCTCAGGCACAGGGGAAGAGCGCCGAGCTGTGCGGTGTCGGCACCTCTGCTGATCCAGCCTGTCAACATGCAGACAATAAGTCCCCAAGAGAAGACTAGATCTGCATCAGCCAGCAGTTCACTGATCACCGCGAATACAGCACGACACTGACAAAGAATGAAGTGTACGTGAGGCCTGCATATCAATGAAAGAAATCACCCGTGGGCTTGAGCATGCTGGAATAAAATACAAACAAGATCTACAGGGAAATGACATAAGTTTTGTGCAGTGGTGTACTACAAAGACTTACATAAAAGTTGTGGCTGAGTGGCACTTTTTTGTGAAGCACTAAAGAGGTAAACACTACGCACTAACATAATCCTTCACTTAACAAGACAGAAACCCACCGGTACATGCCTTACATCAGCTCATATGGAAAGAAAACAGCCAGACAAGTTTTTGGTGTATAAAGCACCAATACACCTCCTTACACCGTGTTAACTGAGTGAAGGGCCGCCACTTACCAAGTGTGCGCCCTAATCCTGCTCACAACCTGTTTTAAATTGCTTATTATGAGACTTACAAGAAATTATGATTAGAAATACTATTACATATAGAATACTCATCATAAACGCAAAACTAAAAAAAATATGCCGTGTTAGAGAGAGAGAGAGAGAGAGAGAGAGAGAGAGAGAGAGAGAGAGAGAGAGAGAGAGAGAGAGAGAGTGACAAATGTGTACTTATGTTTAAATAGTGAAAATATGCATTTGCTTATATAACACTCGTAAGTCTATGTCACCATTCCTCGCTAAGTTCAGTAATACAGCAGAATATATATATATATATATATATATATATATATATATATATATATATATATATATATATATATATATATATATATATATATATATATATATATATCCGGCGCCTATTGCACATCCTTGTTTTCTTTGGCTTGAATTGCTTTATAAACGTAAGTTAGTATTTTTTTATTACTTTTTTTAAATTTATTAATTTTATTAACTTGCAACTGAAAAAAAAAAAAACTGACCGCATATTCACTGTGGGTTAAAAGGGTTACATATGCAAAAATTTTAAAAAGTGGATAGTAAATGATGTAGACAATTTAATAGGCTATAAATTCCTAGTTTTAAAATTATATTATCTCTTAAACTGTTCGAGCCTATTTCATTAAGATGATGACATGTTATTTCTAGGGTTTTTCTTTTTTCTTTTTTTCTTTTCACAGATACGAGCTGAAACTGTGGCATAATCATATCAATATTAAGATTTACTTACAATAAAATTTTTATGTTGATACAACTATCCACTTCCCTGTGCCTTAAAGGCAGTTCAGTATTTCCTCACACTCATCCATATACAGGATAGACAGCCCAACTTTGCATTGCACCAGGTATGACTAATGAAGAACAACAGCAAAGTTACCAGATGTAGTGACAGGAGTGACAGAAAAAGCACAATGGGGCACACAAGTTTATCTGAGAAAGTGCAACATAAGCCTGTAGAGATAAAAACAAGTTATAGAAAACGGAACACATTAGCGGAAACAGAAACATAAACTAAAGAAATTATTACCGGTTACACTACTGCTACAACAACAGCAACAACAACAACAACAACTACTACTACTACTACTACTACTACTACTGCTGTTGCTGCTGCTTCTGCTGGCCGCCTGACTCAAGGCCTGCCAGCGTTATCTATAGCATGATAGCTGTTATCAGGCTGTGGGAGGACGCCCTTATCAGCTGTCCTGCAACCTTCAGTAGAAGTGATTGAAGAGGTTACTCGGAAAATGTGGTCATAGCCTTGGCTTCACTGTAAATAAACAAAAGGATAACACGACACTTGCAGGAGGAAGAAGAGGAGGAAGTGGAAAACGAGGTGGCTGTGGTGTTGGTGGTGGTTGACCTCCGTGATGCTGAGCGGCGACTGGCCAGCGCCTTCCGCCACCACTCAGCGACTGTGCCTTGGCTGGTCTTGGCCAGGGTCTTTAAGGGAGGGCAATTCAGGAGATGACATAGCAGTCTTTAACAGGCTGAACGATTTACTACTCTCAGCCCTCCCCTCAGTCACGGTCTGTCAGGCCTCATGTAGGTAAATATATCCCTGTCACACTTATGCTCAAACAGAGACAACATTTTGGCATTGGTAAATCATGTATTTCCTACACAGCATCTAAAAACACTAGGGAAATTTTATTCAGGTTAGACTCACCAAGCGTCATTTCCTTGTTTTGTGCATCGCAGACCTAGATATCTGCTGACGAGGCGAGAGTGAGGCGAGAGTCGTCACTGAGGTAAGAGCGAGCGACACGTCCAGAGTGCTGCAGGAAGCGTTCATCATCGTGGCTGTCGTTCAAAAAGTCTTCTAGGGACTCATTGCTCATATTTACTGTTTTAACCCAGGAAACAAGACAAAATGAAACACGTAAGGTGAAAGAAGAATGAAACAAGAATGAAGAAATGAAGAAGGAAATAAAAAGTAGGAAGAATAAATGAGGGAAGAAGATGATAAACACAACAACAGGTAGCAAGAAGAGACGAGACGTGGCCACCGAGGAGAACAACAAAATCCGGTGAGTCATCACAACACTAACAAAGCTTGAGATTAGCACAAGATTACAAGAAGAGGTACTCAGGTGGCCATCACTGAATTAGTATACGAGGGAAGCAGAGGTCACCGGAAGCAGATGATGTGGACAACACGGACAGGCAGCATAGGAACCGCCGCCTCCTTGTTCTTGATTAGAAGAAGATGCGATTACCAAAGCTACTCGAGAATGAACCTTAGTGAAAGTTAAGGGAAAATAAACTGTATGATCGAAGTATGGGAAGATAAATAGAGTTACTTGAAAGTGGACCTTGCGGAAAGTATAGGAAAATGAACTGTATGATCAAAGTATGAGGAAATAAATATACTTACTCGAAAATTAACCTTATTGAAAGTTACAGGAAAATGAACTAAATGATCGAAATATTGGAAAATAAATGTTATAACAACGGAAGCCTTGTTGGGGCAAAAGGTTGCTATAACATCACGTGTATATTACAAGGTGTAGGAGACGGGAATAGACAGAAGCAGACAGAGAAACAAGCTAGACAGAGCTGTCAGACCAGAGAGGGTCAGGATGGGCATAAGGTGCCAGACAGTTGCAATGCAGTCACAGTAAAATGTTGGTGTTATATATTGACAGAGAGGGATTGGGTAGTATAGGATGTGTTTCTCATTGAATATTAGGTGCGAGGTTTGTGTAGGATGTGATTTATCAGTGAGTGTTAAATATGTGAAATGATTTGAATCGGAAGTGTAATGTGAAGTGTTCCAGATATTTAATGGTATTTATCTGAAGAGAGATGAAACTATTTTCGTAGATTTTCGTTGTTGTCGGAAGTCGTATATGATCGTCTGAGTGTAAATATATGTAAATGACACAAATTAGGTAAAAATTATAGAAACTTAAAGCGTTCCCTTGAACCCACAAAAGCCAGTCTTATAGATTAGGGACGCACCAACACCGCGCAACATAGAAACACGACATTACAACGTGACGGCGCCAGTGACAGTGATATGTGTTGCATCATTCATAACAGACAGGACAGTATCTCATCAATAAGAGGACCACACCTCGGTGAGGAACATTTGTCCCATCACGGATCTGAGAGGTAATTGTTATTCAAATGTTAAGGAAAGAATACTTCTATAGAGCGGAATAAAAGTAATGTTTGTGTTGTTCACGTTGATGGTCGGTCAGTTCAGCAGTGACATGAAAGTCAGCTGCCAGACAAGGCGGGAGTTGCTTCGGGTATCAGTGTGGCAGCTTTTCCCCGACATGAGAGGCGATGGAAGTTATCAGATACTGCGATTCTTCCAGTGGCCACCTCCCCAACTCCCCGCCGCCACAGGTGTGATACGAGTAGTAATCTTATCACTCTTGTCTTAACTCACCTGTGGACTGTTGGCGGTGGCGTGAGCACGTAGTACCTCTGGCGGCATCATCTGGCGGCGCTGGTGACGCGGAGAAACATAGGTGTTGAAGTTGCTTCTCATCTGCCCCTGCTGCCCCTCTCATCGCATCATAATCTCTCAATACTAATTCCTTTGGCTCTTCTTTAAAGCGTCTATCCTCGTGAGTGAGCCACATGAAGCACACGTCGGCATCACCACCCTTGGCTTGACACGCTCCCACAACAACAAGGTGCATGCTGGCGTGTGTGTCAGAGCCTTACAGCGACCTGTTGCCCCCACACGGCTTCCATTGCTATGAGATTTATTCGCCATTATTTTGGTTTATTTTACTATAACTTTAAATGAGCTTATGTTTTGACTAACTGGTGAATCATCTCCATCCAATCAGGAGCAAGGAGGCGTGTGACCAGCGTTGTGGCAGCAACACAGAGGCAGGCAACCTGAAGGAAGGCCAGCAACACAGAGGCAGGCAGCCAAAAGTAAGGCCAGCAACACAGAGGCAGGCAGCCTGAAGGAAGGCCAGCAACACAGAGGCAGGCAGCCTGAAGGAAGGCCAGCAACACAGAGGCAGGCAGCCTGAAGGAAGGCCAGCAACACAGAGGCAGGCAGCCTGAAGGAAGGCCAGCAACACAGAGGCAGGCAGCCTGAAGGAAGGCCAGCAACACAGAGGCAGGCAGCCTGAAGGAAGGCCAGCAACACAGAGGCAGGCAGCCTGAAGGAAGGCCAGCAACACAGAAGGCAGTTTGAGCCATGGTGAGTGTTGTCCCCATCAGTATTGGAATTATATATATATATATATATATATATATATATATATATATATATATATATATATATATATATATATATATATATATATATATATATATATTAGATGAGTGGTTGTGAATGAGGGGGAAAACATGAAGGTGAGGGGTTAATGGTGGAGGAAAGATTGACAGCAGCAGCAGCAGCACGAGGTGTTTGATGTGGAGAGCGTGCCGAGCTGGGTGGAGTGAGTCCCTCACGCCGCCTCTTTGTTGCAGGATGACAACGTGGAGGAGTGTCCAGTGTGCCTCACCACCTTTGACGACACCCTCAGGCGGCCACGCAACCTGCCCTGTGGCCATACAGTGTGCTCGCCGTGCATTGACGGACTGAAGCAGCAGGGTGCCGTCACGTGCCCCACCTGCCGGGTGAGTCACGCCGTGCCCGAGGCGGGCCAGTTCCCCATCTCCTATATTACGGAGGGCCTTATCAGGAGACTGAGAAGACTGGCCTCTCTGCCAGCCGAGCCAGGGAAGCAGGCAGCCCCACCAGTGACACGGCCTGCACCAAAGGCGACAACGGGACTCAGCAGGAAGGCACAGTCCCTGCTGCAGGAGCAAGAGGTGAAGGTCCTGGCTGCCATCCGCTCCTGCCAGGAGGAGCAGAGCCAGCTGGCCGAGTACCTGACAACCCTCGGTGGCTGGAGCAGTCGCCAGCAGCGGCTGCAAGACGAGCTGCAGACGCTGGTGGACCAGAGCAAGAGTGCCCGGGAAGCGGTGCACCGCGAGGAGTCCCGGGTAGAGGGCAGGCAGGAGGAGGTGCGGCAGAAGGAGCAGCAACTGCACGCCGCGCTACAGTCGCTGCGCACGGCCGCAACACGGCAGGAAGCTTACGAGGTCATTGAGGACACAGACCTTCTGGTGGAGAAGGACAGTCAGACAGAGGGGTGTCTGGGAGTGTTTCCCGACGTCCACGCCGTCACCACCGTCACCAAGGTGGGTGTGGCCTCACACTTGTTGTGCTTGCAGGTCACTCCTCTGGCCACGGTCAATGAGTGAGTGAGTTTATTGAGCACACCTCAAGCTGTGCATACAACACTCACATACAACACAGTGTTTGTAGTCCCAAACATGTGCTTTACTCCACAACAATGTTAAAACATTAAACTCCAAGTAGCGCGTCAACACTTCATCAGTCACTTGTTGAGTTACACAGTGGTACACAGTATTAAACTAATTACAAACACTTACTTCAAACCACCATTATTAACACTCCTGCCTAGATCATTAACCTCAGGCCACGCCTCCACCACACGTCCCTCCATTTGCACGGTACCCTACACACACACACACACACACACCGCCTCACTGCCGGGTTGTGTTTCAGGTGGCACAGGCATCGCGCGCAGCCCTGCAGGCTGCCATCGCTGCCGCTGCTGCCACACAGGCAGCCCTGGAGGCAGTGGGCACTGCTGCTGCAGCCTCGGGGGACTCCAGCCTCCCAGCAGCCTTGGCCGAGGCCTCCTCCATCGCGGATAGGCTGCAGGCCCTACTGGCGCCGCCCCTGACGGTGAGTGTGGCATGCCCCAAGTGTCACTGCTGCCCGGCGCTGCTCTAGCTGTGCGGCTCACGGCTCTTTCTCTCTCCTTGTTGCTCTCTCTTTCCGCAGCCTTCTCTCTCTCTCTCTCTCTCTCTCTCTCTCTCTCTCTCTCTCTCTCTCTCTCTCTCTCCTGCCAGTGTGTGGTGGTGTGCTAAGGTGTGTTTGCAGGGGCTGTTTTTCCAGCCGGCTGGTCAGTCGAAAGCCTTCACATTTTTTTTTTTTTTTTTTATGTAGGAAGGACACTGGCCAAGGGCAACAAAAATCCAATAAAAAAAAATGCCCACTGAAATGCCAGTCCCATAAAAAGGTCAAAGCAGTGGTCAAAAATTGATGAATAAGTGTCTTGAAACCTCCCTCTTGAAGGAATTCAAGTCATAGGAAGGTGAAATACAGAAGCAGGCAGGGAGTTCCAGAGTTTACCAGAGAAAGGGATGAATGATTGAGAATACTGGTTAACTCTTGCGTTAGAGAGGTGGACAGAATAGGGGTGAGAGAAAGAAGAAAGTCTTGTGCAGCGAGGCCGCGGAAGGAGGGGAGGCATGCAGTTAGCAAGATCAGAAGAGCAGTTAGCATGAAAATAGCGGTAGAAGACAGCTAGATATGCAACATTGCGGCGGTGAGAGAGAGGCTGAAGACAGTCAGTTAGAGGAGAGGAGTTGATGAGACGAAAAGCTTTTGATTCCACCCTGTCTTGAAGAGCAGTATGAGTGGAACCCCCCAGACATGTGAAGCATACTCCATACATGGACGTATAAGGCCCTTGTACAGAGTTAGCAGCTGGGAGGGTGAGAAAAACTGGCGGAGACGTCTCAGAACACCTAACTTCATAGAAGCTGTTTTAGCTGGAGATGAGATGTGAAGTTTCCAGTTCAGATTATAAGTAAAGGACAGACTGAGGATGTTCAGTGTAGAAGAGGGGGACAGTTGAGTGTCATTGAAGAAGAGGGGATAGTTGTCTGGAAGGTTGTGTCGAGCTGATAGATGGAGGAATTGAGTTTTTGAGACATTGAACAATACCAAGTTTGCTCTGCCCCAATCAGAAATTTCAAAAAAGATCAGAAGTCAAGCGTTCTGTGGCTTCCCTGCGTGATATGTTTACCTCCTGAAGGGTTGGACGTCTATGAAAAGACGTGGAAAAGTGCAGGGTGGTATCATCAGTGTAGGAGTGGATAGGACAAGAAGTTTGGTTTAGAAGATCATTAATGAATAATAAGAAGAGAGTGGATGACAGGACAGAACCCTGAGGAACACCACTGTTAATAGATTTAGGAGAAGAACAGTGACCGTCTACCACAGCAGCAATAGAACGGTCAGAAAGGAAACTTGAGATGAAGTTACAGAGAGAAGGATAGAAACCGTAGGAGGGTAGTTTGGAAATCAAAGCTTTGTGCCAGACTCTATCAAAAGCTTTTGATATGTCCAAGGCAACAGCAAAAGTTTCACCAAAATCTCTAAAAGAGGATGACCAAGACTCAGTAAGGAAAGCCAGAAGATCACCAGTAGAGCGGCCTTGACAGAACCCATACTGGCGATCACATAGAAGGTTGTGAAGTGATAGATGTTTAAGAATCTTCCTGTTGAGGATAGATTCAAAAACTTTAGATAGGCAGGAAATTAAAGCAATAGGACGGTAGTTTAAGGAATTAGAACGGTCACCTTTTTTAGGAACAGGTTGAATGTAGGCAAATTTCCAGCAAGAAGGAAAGGAAGATGTTGACAGACAATGTAGGCAAACTTCCAGTAAGAAGGAAAGGTAGATGTTGACAGACAGAGCTGAAAGAGTTTGACTAGACAAGGTGCAAGCACGGAGGCACAGTTTCGGAGAACAATAGGAGGGACCCCATCAGGTCCATAAGCCTTTTGAGGGTTTAGGCCAGCGAGGGCATGGAAAACATCATTGCGAAGAATTTTAATACGTGGCATGAAGTAGTCAGAGGGTGGAGGAGAGGGAGGAACAAGCCCAGAATCGTCCAAGGTAGAGTTTTTAGCAAAGGTTTGAGCGAAGAGTTCAGCTTTAGAAATAGATGTGATAGCAGTGGTGCCATCTGGTTGAAATAGAGGAGGGAAAGAAGAAGAAGCAAAGTTATTGGAGATATTTTTGGCTAGATGCCAGAAATCACGAGGGGAGTTAGATCTTGAAAGGTTTTGACATTTTCTGTTAATGAAGGAGTTTTTGGCTAGTTGGAGAACAGACTTGGCATGGTTCCAGGCAGAAATATAAAGTGCATGAGATTCTGGTGAAGGAAGCCTTAAGTACCTTTTGTGGGCCACCTCTCTATCATGTATAGCACGAGAACAAGCTGTGTTAAACCAAGGTTTAGAAGGTTTAGGACGAGAAAAAGAGTGAGGAATGTACGCCTCCATGCCAGACACTATCACCTCTGTTATGCGCTCAGCACACAAAGACGGGTCTCTGACACGGAAGCAGTAGTCATTCCAAGGAAAATCGGCAAAATACCTCCTCAGGTCCCCCAACTAGCCTGGTGTATATAGCCTGGCAGGTTGTGGTGCTGTGGTGCTGTGGTGCTGTGGTACACACGTGCTGGGGTGCTGGCTGCCTCAGTGCCTGGTGTATATAGCCTGGCAGGTAGTGATGCTGTGGTGCTGTGGTGCGGTGCTGTGGTGCTGTGGTACACACGTGCTGGGCCGCTGGCTGCCTCAGTGCCTGGTGTATATAGCCTGGCAGGCTGTGGTGCTGTGGTGCTGTGGTACACACGTGCTGGAGCGCTGGCTGCCTCAGTGCCTGGTGTATATAGCCTGGCAGGTAGTGATGCTGTGGTGCTGTGGTACACACGTGCTGGGCCGCTGGCTGCCTCAGTGCCTGGTGTATATAGCCTGGCAGGCTGTGGTGCTGTGGTGCTGTGGTACACACGTGCTGGAGCGCTGGCTGCCTCAGTGCCTGGTGTATATAGCCTGGCAGGTAGTGATGCTGTGGTGCTGTGGTACACACGTGCTGGGCCGCTGGCTGCCTCAGTGCCTGGTGTATATAGCCTGGCAGGCTGTGGTGCTGTGGTGCTGTGGTACACACGTGCTGGGCCGCTGGCTGCCTCAGTGCCTGGTGTATATAGCCTGGCAGGCTGTGGTGCTGTTGTGCTGTGGTACACACGTGCTGGAGCGCTGGCTGCCTCAGTGCCTGGTGTATATAGCCTGGCAGGTAGTGATGCTGTGGTGCTGTGGTACACACGTGCTGGGCCGCTGGCTGCCTCAGTGCCTGGTGTATATAGCCTGGCAGGCTGTGGTGCTGTTGTGCTGTGGTACACACGTGCTGGAGCGCTGGCTGCCTCAGTGCCTGGTGTATATAGCCTGGCAGGTAGTGATGCTGTGGTGCTGTGGTACACACGTGCTGGGCCGCTGGCTGCCTCAGTGCCTGGTGTATATAGCCTGGCAGGCTGTGGTGCTGTGGTGCTGTGGTACACACGTGCTGGGCCGCTGGCTGCCTCAGTGCCTGGTGTATATAGCCTGGTAGGCTGTGGTGCTGTGGTGCTGTGGTAGACTCGTGCTGGGGCGCTGGCTGCCTCAGTGCCTGGTGTATATAGCCTGTTAGGCTGTGGTGCTGTGGTGCTGTGGTAGACTCGTGCTGGGGCGCTGGCTGTCTCACTGACCACATAAACAAACATAAAGTTCCTCATCTGTTTTCCACAATTTTTTATAAATGAATGTAAATATTTTATTTATTTATTGTACATAATGGCAGACAGTCAATGGTTATTACTAAAACACTTGCCAACAACTTTCCTCCTATTTTCAATTTTATATTGAGAGTTGCTCTCATTTGACCCGGGAAAAATGGAGGCAAGGCGGCCCACACACCGGCTTCCCGGCTGCTCCGGCAATTCAGCAAATCGCGGCTGCATTTCGCTCCCGGCTGCACGATCCCGGCTAAAAGCAGCCGTGAATTGCCTCATGTAAAACCCCCTTTACACTGAGCAGGCTGCTCAAGGGCTAAAGGTTTGCTGCTGCTGCTGCTGCTGCTGCTGCCTTTTGAAATGTACATCTTGTACCACAGTCACCTCAGTAATGGGGCGGTGCCGGGCTGCCTCCTGCACCACCTCCAGGCCCCGCACCACCTGGCCAAAGACATCATGCCAAACTCTACCACGCTGCAAGTCCCGGGTGGTGATGCCGAACTGAGCACCACGGGCAGGGTCATCACGCCACCAGCACCACACAGCCCCCGCCTTGCCTGACTTCCAGTACTCACCCTGGCCAAGGTGAGGCAGCAGGGCGGCTCCTCCCCTCCCATCACCTGTCTGGTACTCTCCTCCCACCACACGCTCCTCCGGCTGTCCCTCATCTATCACCTTAAACAGCCTGGTGTTGGCGTAGCAGGCGCCCCGCTGGCCCGAGCACAGCAGCATGAACTGCCGGCCCAGGGGGGTGTCCTTGGGTAGACTCACCACCACCCGCCGCGCCGCGCTGCCGGACCACATCAGGTCCAGGAACACCTCGCAGGGGGGGGCGGCCGGCACCACCTCCCCCATCTGGAACACATGTTATTGTTGTTGTTGTTGTTGTTGTTGTTGTTGTTGTTGTTGTTGTTGTTGATAGTAGTAGTAGAAGTATTATTATTATTGTTATTATTATTATTATTATTATTATTATTATTATTATTATTATTATTATTACTATTATTATTATTATTATTATTATTACTACTATCATTATTTTTGTTATTATTAGTAGTGTTATGATTATTACAGTTATAGGTTTTACAATTTTCATCATCACCATCATCATCATCAGTAGCAGCAGCAGAAGTATTCTTATCTTTTAATTTTTTTAAATGTTTATGAGTATTGATAGTGTTCTTATTACTGTCATAACTATTAGTGTCATCGTCACCATGGCTGTCGTGGTCACCATCATTATCACCATCTGGCGGAGGGTCAGGGCGGGCAGTGTGGGCCTGCAGGGAGGGAGGGAGGGACAGTGCCTGGCGGAGGGACAGGGCGGGCAGTGTGGGCCTGCAGGGAGGGAGGGAGGGACAGTGCCTGGCGGAGGGACAGGGCGGGCAGTGTGGGCCTGCAGGGAGGGAGGGAGGGACAGTGCCTGGCGGAGGGTCAGGGCGGGCAGTGTGGGCCTGCAGGGAGGGAGGGAGGGAGGGACAGTGCCTGGCGGAGGGACAGGGCGGGCAGTGTGGGCCTGCAGGGAGGGAGGGAGGGACAGTGCCTGGCGGAGGGACAGGGCGGGCAGTGTGGGCCTGCAGGGAGGGAGGGAGGGACAGTGCCTGGCGGAGGGACAGGGCGGGCAGTGTGGGCCTGCAGGGAGGGAGGGAGGGACAGTGCCTGGCGGAGGGTCAGGGCGGGCAGTGTGGGCCTGCAGGGAGGGAGGGAGGGACAGTGCCTGGCGGAGGGACAGGGCGGGCAGTGTGGGCCTGCAGGGAGGGAGGGAGGGAGGGAGGGACAGTGGGTGGCGGAGGGACAGGGCGGGCAGTGTGGGCCTGCAGGGAGGGAGGGCGGGAGGGAGGGAGGGACAGTGCCTGGCAGAGGGGCAGGGCAGGGAGTGTGGGCCTGCAGGGAGGGAGGGAGGGACAGTGGGTGGCGGAGGGGCAGGGTGTGGTGGACCAGGTGAGGGAAGGAGTGTGGGCAGGGAGTGTGGGCAGGGAGTGTGGGCCTGCAGGGAGGGAGGGAGGGACAGTGGGTGGCGGAGGGGCAGGGTGTGGTGGACCAGGTGAGGGAGGGTAAGGGTGAGAACGGGTGCGTGAGTGTTGTGACGGGCAGTCCCCTTCCCTCCAGCCACGCGGTGGTGGCACCAGGGCGGGGCGCGACGCCCTGACCCACCTGCAGGGTGGCGGTGAGGTTCGGCAGGGCCTGGGCCTGCAGGGAGTGGAGGTAAAGGCTGCCGTCTTCAAGGCTGATCCTTGCGTGCCGAGTCTGTCCCTTCACGTCGTGGACGGCGAAGACAAGGCCAGCCTCCACCAGGCCCCTGGCATGCTGTGTTAGGCTGTGCAGGTCCTCGGCCTGCAGGAAGGAGGAGGCAGTAAGTCAGGCTGGCAGTTTGGAGAAGGGATACAAATAATAAAAATAATAATAATAATAATAATAATAATAATAATAATAATAATAATAATAATAATAATAATAATAATAAAAAGAAGAAGAAGAAGAAGAAGAAGAAGAAGAAGAAGATGAAGAAGAATGACGATATTAGTAATAATAAAGATAATAATAATGATGATCATAGTAATAATAATAATAATAATAATAATAGCAGCAGCAGCAGAAACAACAACAACAACAACAACAACAACAACAACAACAACAACAACAACAACAACAACAATAATAATAACAATAATAACAATAATAATAATAACAATAATAATAATAATAATAATAATAATAATAATGTTGATGATAATGAGAATAATGACTATATTAATAATGACAACAACAACAACAACAACAACAACAACAACAACAACAACAACAACGGCAAGACAAAAAAAATAAAATGATAATAATAATAATAATTATTATTATGATGATAAGAAAACAACGATAATACTAATAATGATTATATATTATAATAACTATAATGAAAATGAAAAATTATTACATTAATCATACTACTAATATTAATAATAATATATTGATGATAATAATGAAAACAATACCGACCATATTAATAATAATGACAACAACAATAAGAAAAACAATAATAATAATAATAATAATAATAATAATAATAATAATAATGATAATAATGATAATAATAATAAGAAGAAGAAAAAATAATGATAGTATTAATAAAGATAATAATTATAATGACAATAATGAAAATAAAAGCAATGATTATGTTGCCTTTGAGCGCAGAGCGTCGAGCAGTGACATTGGTGGAGTCACCCCTTCCATCAACGCAGCCTTCAAAGAGAACGGCGCAGATTGCCGCTGACTAAACCAAACTTACAAACATACATTTATTTGGTGTGCCATTTTTGTATTTATTTATTTTTTTTTTGTATTTTTTTATATATTGATGAAAATAAAGAAATTAATGATTATAATAAAAGTGATAATAAATATAAAGACAATAATGAAAGTAAAACAATGTTAATTATAAAAATAATAATAATAATAATAATAATAAAGATAGTAATAATATATATATATATATATATATATATATATATATATATATATATATATATATATATATATATATATATAAGAAAAACAATGACATTACTAATAATGATAATAATTATAATGGAAATAATACAAATAAAAATAATGATTATGTTAAGCATAATAATAATAATAATAATAATAATAATAATAACAACAACGATCATATTCATAACAACAACAACAAAAGTATAATAATAATAATAATAATAATAATAATAATAATAATAATAATAATAATACGAAAACAATGATTATACTAGTAATGATGATATTTAGAATGACAATAATGAAAATTTCAAAAAATGCTTATGTTAATCACACTGATAAAAATAATAACATAATAATAAGAATAAAAATAAAAATAAAAATAATAATAATAATAATAATAATAATAATAATAATATTAATAATAATAATATATTGATGATAATAATGAAAACAATAATGATCATAAAAATAATAATGACAACAACAACTACAACAACAACAACAATAATAATAATAATAATAATAATAATAATAATAATAATAATAATAATAATAATTATTATTATTATTATTATTATTATTATTATTATTATTATTATGATAAGAAATCAATGATGATACTAATAATAATGATAATCATAATGGTAATAATGAAAATAAAAACAATAATTATCATTATAATAATAATTGGTTCTAGGACAACTGAACCAGTGACAACTGAACCAGTGACAACTGAACCAGTGACAACTGAACAAGTGGACGACTGAACCAGTGGACAATTGAACCAGTGACAACTGAACCTGTGGACGACTGAACCAGTGGACGACTGAACCAGTGGGCAATTGAACCAGTGACAACTGAACCTGTGGTCGACTGAACCAGTGGGCAATTGAACCAGTAAAAACTGCACCAGTCGACAAGTGACAATGAAACCAGAAAAAAATGGTAACAAAAGCATATTAAAATTCATTCATTAACCTAACTTAACTTAACCAAACCAAACCTAACCTAGCTTAACCTAATCTAACCTAACCTAACCTAACCTACCCTAACCTAACCTAACCTAACCAAACCTAACCTAACCTAACCTAACCTAACCTTTCTTTTCTTTCTTCGTTTTCTCCTTCCTTCCCTTCTTCCCTTTTTCCTTCCTTCCTTTCCTCCTTCCTTCCTTCCTTCCCTCCTTCCTTCCCTCCTTCCTTATTCCTTTTTCCTTTTTTTCCCTACCTCCCTCCCTCCCTCCTTGTGAAAGCTGGGTACAGACTGACGACCATGATGCCGTAGCAAACAGATAACATTTTTTGACACTGGTTCAATTGTCACTGGTTCAGTTGTCACTGGTTCAGTTGTCACTGGTTCAATTGTCACTGGTTCAGTTGTCACTGGTTTAGTTGTCCACTGGTTCAGTTGTCACTGGTTCAGTGGTTCACTGGTTCAGTTGTCCACTGGTTCAGTTGTCCACTGGTTCAGTTGTCCACTGGCTCAGTTGTCCACTGGTCCAATTGTCACTGGTCCAATTGTCACTGGTTCAGTTGTCACTGGTTCAGTTGTCCGGGCACCGCTCAAAACTTGTCAGGCTTGACTTTCCTTGTTGACGCAATACACGGAGGGGATGTGCCGCAACACTGCAGCTAAAGCAGGGAGGATGTAGGCACTTGCACAGCCATACCAGTGACAAATGTAATGGCTGCACCGCTTGTTTGGGTGGAACAAAAGCAGGGGGATGTGGGCACTTGCACAGCCATACCAGTGACATGTAATGGCTGCACCGCTTGTTTGGGTGGTTCATGAATAACAACATAATGAAGTTAAATAAACGCAAATTTTTGTGAAAGGAGGAGCAAAGGGATTTACGTTGTAGCATTGTTTGAGTGACCACTATGTGTATTAAGTACAGAAGTGACTTATACTAGAAGCACCGCAGGATAGCAAAGCTGCGTTAAAAAGACACTTAGTGTTGACAAACTTGTCTTGCAGGAAAGATAAGGAACGGTGCAAACGAAAGCAGGAGCTAGACTAGAGGAATAATGGCAGAGGTGACGCAGCAAGATGGTGAGGAAGACAGCAGAGGAGAATATGACTGGGGCAGGAGGTGGTTAGTTAAAGCAAGCACAGGGCCAGTGTAGTGAAGGCCTCTGCTCTCACCAGCACTGTCAGCTAAGGCCACAGAGGTCACTGGTCGGGTTTTTTAGTGTTTCTCCTGTCAGTAATGTAAAAAAAAAAAAAAATGTTAATCTGTCACTAGAAGCGTCAAAACCTCCTTAGTAGCCCGTCTCACTTGAAGCAGAGCCTTGTGGCTGTAGTGGTGGTGCGGTGCAGAAAGGCTGCACAACACTAGCTTGCGTAGAGGCGAGAGGCGATGGAACGCTTCATTGTGGAATGGTGTAGATGTGAGCGACACAGAGGCACACTTTTAGAGAGGCAATTCTGGGAGCCACAGGTGAACCAGCGTGGTGGTGGCAGACCACACCAGACAAAGGAGGAGGTGCTTACACACAGAGGCACGCTGGCAGTGCTGCCAGTGTGTCGTGGCAAGGAAGAAAGGGAAGGGACCCTAAAAGAGATGAAAAAGTCCCTTGTGCACGCCTGGGAAGTACGCCTGAGGGAGTTTAGGTGTTAAATTAGAGGAGACATGTCGACTCTGTGCTCTCTAGCGGCTGACCTGCGGAAGACGTCACGAGAACAACAAGATCAAGATTAAGAACATCGTCATTGTTGCCTTGTTTACCTTTGTCACAGTGGTCCTCCTCCTGCTGTCCGTGTGTCTGTGTGTGTGTGTCTTTTGAAGGCACCTCTCAGGTCGCTGCTGTCTCCTCTGCCTGGTGAGTGGGGGCTCTCTCTCTCTCTCTCTCTCTCTCTCTCTCTCTCTCTCTCTCTCTCTCTCTCTCTCTCTCCTTCCTTGGGCTCTTTTCCCGTATCTCCTCCTCCTCCTCCCCCTCCTCTTCTTGTTTGTTTGGTCAGTCTTTCCTTGCCATCCAACTCTCTCTCTTGTATCCTCCCCACAGTAGCAGAATAGGAGAGCATCTAGCTCTCGTTCCCACAGTCAACAACGGCCCACCCTTGAGAGGAGTTGGACGTATGGTCAGGAGGCAGACACATGGAAGAGACTGGGTGGCAGGGAAGTGAAATGTGTGGGACTGAATGAATGGAAGAATGAGATAGAAAGAAAGAAGACCTTGGAATGGTACAAGGAGAAAGAGGCCCCGAGGTATGAAAGGTGGTATGATGGAAGCCTGGGCGGTGATCTTCTCTTCCGAGCGAGGGCACAGTGTATGGATGTGAATGCAAGGAGTTACAGGTGGTCTGAGTCCCGCAGCAAAGTGTGCCAGATGTGTGACATGGGAGAGGATGAGACGGTGGAACATGTGGTGCTGGAGTGTGTGAAGTATGCCAGAGACAGGAATGAGATGATGCAAGTGATACTGACTGAGTTAGGGCATGATAGGAATGAAAGAGTGGAGAAGACAGGAAAGGAATGGATGGTGTTGGTGCTGGGACTGTGTAGAGAGGCGAATGAAAGGATGATTGAGGCGGTGAAAGAGTTTCTGGAGAGAATGTGGCGTGCCAGGTGTATGAACAATTAGGATAGAGGATGCTGTTCGTTTCTCTTTTTTTCCCCTTTCTACAGGAGTTGCCGATCCAAAGGCCTGGCTCAGGAGTAATCCTGTGCCACCTGCACCATCAAGATCAAGATCGAGAGAGAGAGAAAAAGAGAGGCCATGTTTGAGCTAGTTCACTTATCTGTGGTTCCTCTCCCCCTCTCTCTCTCTCTAATTAGAGCGAAAATGGCAGCGGAGGAGCTCAAGGATGAAGCCAACGACTATTTGAAAAGTAAGAGAGAGAGAGAGAGATAGAGTGTGTGTGTGTGTGTGTGTGTGTGTGTGTGTGTGTGTGTGTGTGTTTGTGTGAAGTTCTAGCTCGCTCTGGCTGCCTGATCACACACACACACACACACACGCACGCACACATTTACTACTTGAGCAGTGTTGCACGGCGCCTCTAAGTGTTCCATTAAACCGCTGAAAAAAAATATATTATTTCAATCCATGTATTTGTTTATTTAAATGCGCTTGAATGTTGCAGTCTGTTAGTGTGTGATTCTTGTTATTGTTATTGGCCACTAGTGAAGAGGTGGGGTCCCTGGCTTTCGTGGACCCGTCTGGTGTTGCTCCTTGTGCCCCTAACCTAACCTTGCCCTCCCTGGTAACACTGCAAGGAAGATACACCACTGGCAACACTGACAGACGACCCAGCCAACCAGGGACCCCACACGTACACTAGTGGCTGTTATTGATGT
>NC_087170.1:1186726-1194226 GCF_035594125.1 Scylla paramamosain | reverse complement strand
GTCAAAAGCCCCAGCAATGTCCAGGGCCACCACAAGGGTGTCCAGGCCTTCTTCCAGGGCGTCTTGCCAGTCCTTGGAGATGATGAGGAGGAGGTCTGCGGTGGATCTGCCAGGCCTGAAGCCAAACTGCCTGTCTGAGAGGAGGTGGTTCTCGCTCAGGTGTTGGTAGATGGCAGCAGCCACTATTTTCTCCAGCAACTTGCCCATCACTGAGAGCAGGGAGATGGGTCTGTAGTTGTTGGGCTCAGACCTTGAGTTTTTTTTATGGACCGGTACCACACGCGCTTCCTTCCATACTGAGGGCCACTTCTTCTCCCTCAGGCAAGATGTGAAGACGGTGGTGAGAGGAGCTGACAGCTCTCTAGCGCAGTGCTTGAGGAGCCGTGGGCTGACGTCATCCGGGCCTGTGGCTTTACCCACGTCCACCGCACCAAGTAGCCGCTCAACCTGCTCTGCCGTCACCAAGACAGTGGTGACAGTGCAGTCAGTTTCCGGGGCCAGCTGTGGTACAGGTCGTGCCGAGTCGTCAACCTTCATCTTGTTGGCGAAAAGCTCGGCGAGGAGTGTGGCCTTGTCTGCACTGCTCGTGGCGGTGGATCCGTCAGGTCTGGTGAGTGGAGGAAGAGTCTCGCGGTGACATGCTCCTTGCTGCTCCTTCACCAGATTCCACCAGGTCTTGTTGCCAACACCTGGGCCACTGAGCTTTCGCCTTCTGTCCTCCCTTAGCTGATTCCTCGCCCATCTGCAGATAGACGTCATCCTCTTACACGCCTCCCGGTGCAGCGTCTTGTTCCTGCGTGACGGGTGTCGCTTGTACCTCACCCAGGCAGCATGCTTGGCCTCGGCAGATGCTCTGCAGCGAAAACCAAACCAGGCGGGATCACCAGGCCTGGAGAGATATACTCGGCAGGGCACATGCTGCTGTTGGAGGGCAAGGAGCCTGGTGGTGAGGGTGCGTGCCTTGGTCTCAGCATCTCCCATTAGGAGGGACTCCCAGTCCGTGTTCTCCATGTCCTGCTTCATGGATGGCCAGTCCGCCCTGTTCCAAAGCCAGACGGTACGCGGGATAGCGTCTTCCCTCGCCGTTTGCAGCTCGACCTGAGACAGCACAGCAAAGTGGTCTGAGCTGCCCACTGGTCCTAGCTGCTGGCAGCTGATGCTGGCTTCGGGTAGGTCTGTCACCACAGGATCCAGCAGCCCTCCCCGCTCGTGTGTAGGGAAGGTGACATGGTTGGTTAGGGCCTGAACAGTCAGGAGATTACTGAAGGCATCCTGCTCCATGTGGAAGTTCAGGTCCCCCACTATCATCACATGGGAACACTTGTGACGCTGGAGCAGGGTGTCGAGTTCCTCCATCAGGAAGTCTAGCGGGGCTCGTCCTTGTCTCGGGGGGCGGTACATGACACAGAGGAGAAGCCCACTGTTATCTGCAAGTACCACCCTGAAGAACAGTGCCTCCATCAGGTGTGGCACGGCTACCTCAAGTTCCTGTGTTTGGAGGCCGTCCTTAAAACAGGCAGCGACCCCTCCGCCTGCTCTATTTTTTCGGTCCTTCCTCACCCACAGGGAGTAGCCTGATATTTTGCCGAACGTCGGCTCCACCTCGTCACTCAGCCACGTTTCTGTTACTGCGACAATGTCAGCACTATGTCTCAGCACGAAATTGTGGCTAAGGTCACCTACATTGGTGCGGAGTCCTCTCACGTTGGCGGAGACCACGGTCAGGTGACAGCTGGGGGGTCTGTTCCCTTGCCTCCTCGCGTTGGCTTGGGAATGAGGTGTGGTGGTGAGGCGAGACGCATTATTGTCTGCCCTGCCACGAGGAGAGATTCCAGCTGGGGTAGTGACCGGGCTGTGGCTGCCAGGGAGGCTGGAGGGGGCCTGAAAGGGCTGCTGGGGGTGAGGAAGTTGTTGCCGCGCTAAACCCTCCGTCAGAACCCTCATGAACATACTCTCCTGCCTTTGTTCCTGGCGTTCGTCAGCAGCGCGGCTGTAGCACATCACAGCTGTGTGGCCGGGGCGGAAGCAGTAGTCGCATCGGACCCTTTGCTCTCCCCTGTGCCTCACTGGGTACGCAGATGCCTGTGGCTGAGTCATGCGAGGAGAAAGGACAGGTCGCCGGTCAGGTGTGTTGGGGTGACTTCGTGCCCGCCGCTGGCCGCGTCGCTGTCGCTGGGTCTTCTTCCTGCTTCCATTGTTGTTTTTGTTGTTGTTGTTGTTGCTCCCAGCGCTATTATTGTTGCTGTTGTTGTTGTTGTTACTACTGCTGCTGCTGCTGCTGCTGCTGCTGCTGCTACTGCTGTTGCTGCTGGTAGTACTGCTGCTGTTTCTCCTGCTGTTGTTGCTGCTGCTGCTACTACTATTACTGCTGTTGTTGCTGTCTCTCTCTCTCTCTCTCTCTCTCTCTCTCTCTCTCTCTCTCTCTCTCTCTCTCTCTCTCTCTCTCTCTCTCTCTCTCTCTCTCTCTCTCTCTCTCTCTCTCTCTCTCTCTCTCTCTCTCTCTCTCTCTCTCTCTCAACAAAAACAATTACTACTACTACTTCTACTACTACTACTGACTTTCCTGTACCAAACAGCCTTGCATTACCAAACAGCCTTGCATACCAAACAGCCTTGCAAGGACCAAAAGGTCTGTTGCTGTTTGGCTTTCCTTTGTATTCCTTTATATTTCTCTCTCTCTCTCTCTCTCTCTCTCTCTCTCTCTCTCTCTCTCTCTCTCTCTCTCTCTCTCTCTCTCTCTCTCTCTCTCTCTCTCTCTCTCTCTCTCTCTCTCTCTCTCTCTCTCTCTCTCTCTCTCTCTCTCTCCTTCCTTGGTCTCTATTTCTTTATAATTATCTCCTGCTCCTCCTCCTCCTCCTGTTTGTTTTGTCAGTCTTTCCTTATCATTTGTTGTGTTTGCAGGAACAAAGAAGAGCAATTCTTGACAAACAGGCAAACAAACAAACAAACAAACAAGGACAGCGTTGAGTCTCGCAGGTCACACCAGCCTCTCGGAAACTTGCTTGCTTCACCTGGCAATTGTGAACCAGTAAGTTAATTCTTGCTTCGCTCTGCTGAGGTTACCTTACCTTAGGTTAGGTTATGGTTAGGTTAGGTTAGGTTATGATTAGGTTAGGTTAAGTTAATTTAGGTTAGGTTAGGTTATGGTTTGGTTAGATTAAGTTAAAAGTTTGGTTTGGTAAAGTTATGTTGGATTAGGTCAAGTTAGGTTTGGTTAGGTTAGGTTTGGTTTTGTTTGCTTATGTTAGGTTAGTTTAGCTTGTGTTGTGTTGTGTTAAGCCGAGAGGTTGTTGTGCACCGTGGACAGGTGGACGGGTGCAGCAGTGAGCACACTGGTGTGTGGGGCTTGGCACACCAGTGGTGCGCTGGTCAGTAAACACAGCTGTAGATTTAAAGTAATTTTTTTCCTTTGCAATTACTGAGTGCACCTTTTGTTGACTTTTGAACATTACCAAGGGACAGGAACATGTGCAACACCAACACACCAACATGCATTGACCCTTTCCTCTGAGGCAAGGTGTTCACACTCCACCACTGAACACTCACCCTTTTTATGGTGTGAACAACTAAGACATGGTAACACAAACACAGACAAACAAACAAACAATGTGCAGTGCAGAACTGGAGTTTGCAACAACTTGTATTTGTAGGTGAAGAAAATGAGTGGGATCAGCATGAGCAGTTTGGTGAGTGGCACGCAGCACGTTCCCGCACGGAAGCCTTCTCTGTTCTTAATGCTAAAATTAACGTGCTGCCCAAAACAAACAGAGCTGTCGTTGGCTTGTCACAAATGTGCATGTCACACACAAATGGTTTGAATAATGCTGAAGTAAACACACCTACAAACAACACTGCTCACTACACTAACATGCTGCACTCACACACACACACACACACACACACACACACACACACACACACACACACACACACACACACACACACACACACACACACACACACACACACACACACACACACACGTAAATATATATGTGTGTGTATGTGTGTGTGCATGCGTGTCAAGCCACACGAGTCGTTGGGACAGAGAGAAGGTGCCCATGTGCTTTCTCCTTGACGGCTCCAGTGTGACTGGCGCTGCAGCAGTGTGAAGCTTGCCAACACAGGGGCATCTCCTGTTGTTGTCTGATGCAGCTAGTGGCTTGAGTTAGGGTACCTTAGGGTAGCTTAGGTTAGGTTAGCTTAGGTTTGGTTAGGTTAGGTTAGCTTAGGTTAGCTTAGGTTAAGTTAGGTTAGCTTTGGTTAGGTTAGGTTAGGTTTGGTTAGGTGAGGTTAGGTTAGCTTAGGTCAGGTTAGGTTAGGTGAGGTTAGGTTAGGTTAGGGTATGGTGCAAGAAGTAAAGGGGATGGCAGTGTTGGTTGTAGCTGCAAATTTAGCAGGATAACTAAGGTGATGCTATAAGAAAATGACAAAGGGTGTTTTTTGATGCATTTGTACCACAGGTGATGCGTTGACCTAGCCTGACCCACCCCCAAACCTAACTTAAACTAATCTAACTTAATCTCTCTCTCTCTCTCTCTCTCTCTCTCTCTCTCTCTCTCTCTCTCTCTCTCTCTCTCTCTCTCTCTCTCTCTCTCTCTCTCTCTCTCTCTCTCTCTCTCTCTCTCTCTCTCTCTCTCTCTCTCTCTCTCTCCCCTCAGCCAAGCAAAAACCGAGCCACCCTATTGGTCGACAGGGGATCACCATCAACCCTCCCATTGGCCCAGAGCTTCGTGGATTGTGATTGGACGGCTGGCTAGCTGACCTGACTTGACCTGACCTCAACTGAGCCAACATGATTTACGTTTTCCTTGTTGACACTGGCACCACGATGACCTTTGACATGAACCTGGCACTAGAGAGGTAGGCAGAGAGAGAGAGAGAGAGAGAGAGAGAGAGAGAGAGAGAGAGAGAGAGAGAGAGAGAGAGAGAGTTTGTTTACTGTTGATAAAAGTGCAATATAAAACACATCAAAGCACACACAAGTGCCATTATCTCTGTGGTAGTAGTAGCAGTAGTAGTAGTAATAATAATAATAATAATAATAATAATAATAATAATAATATTTGGTTTATTCATTTTGTGCAGTGTTGAGGTGGTGAAGGGTGCAATACACAATGTTGTCAAGATGCCCCCAGACAAGCAGGTCAGTATTGCCAGATAGATTACCTTAGCTTAGGTTAGCTTTGGTTAAGTTTGGTTAGCTTAGGGTTCTTCCAAACTGGTGTGTATATCCTGTTGTGTGTGTGTGTGTGTGTGTGTGTGTGTGTGTGTGTGTGTGTGTGTGTGTGTGTGCCTTGCTGAGGCCAAACAAGACAAGCTTTTCTGTGAGGTGTGGACGGACAGGAGAGGCATGAGTGACGGTCCTGTGGGTCCTGGCACGGGCAGCACTGGGTGGCGGCCGTCACGTGGCTTGGTGCGGGAGAGACTCCTGGGCAGTGAGAGGGATGGCAGAGGGGCTGGCAGAGTGAGGGTGCACCAGCAGACACACCCTGCCTGACTGTGGTGCACAACAAACTCACCAGTGACAAGGCTGTGTGTCCCTTGGCTGGTGAGGCAAGGCACGCTGGCTGGAGCCGGCGAGGGAGAGGCAGCCTGCGCCAGGAGACTGAGTGACTGACTGTGGTGCACAACAAACTCACCAGTGTTGTGGCTGTGTGTCCCTTGGCTGGTGAGGTAAGGCATGCTGGCTGGAGCCGGCGAGGGAGAGGCAGCCTGCGCCAGGAGACTGACTGACTGACTGACTGACTGACTGACTGACTGACTGACTGTGTGTGCCTGTGTGGGCCAATTCAGGCTGTGCAGTGTGTGTGTGTGTGTGTGTGTGTGTGTGTGTGTGTGTGTGTGTGTGTGTGTGTGTGTGTGTGGCAGTGTCTGGGATGCCTCCCCTCTTCAGCTTGTCAGCTCTGCCTGGCTCATTGTCACACACGAGTCACTCTGGCAGTCTTGTTGTACTTTTCATGCTTGATATTTGCTTGTTTGTGTTTTTGTATTGATTTTTGTTTTATTTTTGTTGTTTGTTGTTAATATTTTGTGAGTTGTGTTAGTGTTTGATGTTGTTTGTTGTATTTGTAGTGTTGCTGTGTGCCTATTGGTTGTTTGTGAGGTGACAGTGGTTAGTGTGTGTGTGTGTGTGTGTGTGTGTGTGTGTGTGTGTGTGTGTGTGTGTGTGTGTGTGTGTGTGTGTGTGTGTGTGTGTTACTACTACTACTACTACTACTACTACTACTACTACTACTACTACTACTACTACTACTACTACTACTACTACTACTACTACTACTACTACTACTACTGTCAACAGGTGCTGCTGGCCTCTGAGGGTGAAACACTGGACTCCTGCAAGCGGGTTTGTCATTACTCGGCCGGCACAGACACGTCCCCCATCTTTTTGTTCTCCAAGGTGGCCATTGAGGGAGCAGCCCCGCAACCCCCTCTGTGCAGCCTGGCAGGGATGGCGATCTCAGGGTAGGTGGTGGTGGTGGTGAAGGGTTGAGAATGGTGGCTGACTCTTGCAGTGGCGAGGCAGGCAGGTGCAGCAAGCCGGCAGGCCTACATGTGGCAGGTACAGCAAGCCAGCAGGCCTACACGTGGCAGGTGCAGCAAGCCGGCAGGCCTACACGTGGCAGGTGCAGCAAGCCAGCAGGCCTACACATGGCAGGTGCAGCAAGCCGGCAGGCCTACAAGTGGCAGGTGCAGCAAGCCAGCAGGCCTACAAGTGGCAGGTGCAGCAAGCCAGTAGGCCTACACATGGCAGGTGCAGCAAGCCGGCAGGCCTACACATGGCAGGTGCAGCAAGCCGGCAGGCCTACAAGTGGCAGGTGCAGCAATCCGCCAGGCCTACAAGTGGCAGGTGCAGCAAGCCAGTAGGCCTACAAGTGGCAGGTGCAGCAAGCCAGCAGGCCTACATGTTGCAGGTGCAGCAAGCCGGCAGGCCTACATGTGGCAGGTGCAGCAAGCCAGCAGGCCTACATGTGGCAGGTGCAGCAAGCCAGCAGGCCTACACGTGGCAGGCCCTGCACAAGACACGCCTGCCTGTCTCTGCCTGCCGGCCCCGTCTGTGCACCTGGCAGCCTTCCTCCACAGCTCCCTGATGACTCCCCACTCACCACCACTGACAGCCTTCTTGCTGACGCTGCTCCATTCACCCACCACTCTCTTCCACACACACACACACTTCCTGTCTCTTTCCTCAGCCTCAATTTTTGAAGCCCCAGTCTGCCACCTGTCATTCTGCCCACCAGTCTCCAGTGCACTGGCTGCGTCCCCCCCTTGCCGTGACCCCTGTGCCACTGGAAGACTTGTGTCAGGGCTCTCTTCACCTCCAAACCCTCCCCCCCCAGAGCCTCAGTGTGTTGTGGTGGGCAGCAGCAGCAGCAGCAGCACTCATCCCTTCATCCTTGTGGTCACTCTCCCTGTGCTGGCTGTACCACCCCAGGCTGCAGCCCTCCACACTGACCTCTCACCTTCCTGGCTGACCTCACCTCTGACCACTGCCAA
>NC_087170.1:1144226-1184226 GCF_035594125.1 Scylla paramamosain | reverse complement strand
GAGAAAGTAAGTTGTTTTTGTTGTTGTTGCAAATAAAAATTGTTGATCTCTCTCTCTCTCTCTCTCTCTCTCTCTCTCTCTCTCTCTGTCTGACAGTGAGTTAAGTGTCACTGCTGGACTGGATCAGCGCCAAGGACAGCCAAAGTGACGTCAGACATTGCCCAACTCTGCTGCAGAGGACTGGCCCAGCTGTGTGTGTGTGTGTGTGTGTGCACCAGGGTGTCAGGGTGTCAGGTATTCACACCCAATTCTTGCTGCATAATTGTGTTTCTGCAGGATTGAATCAAGTTTGTAATCTTGCGTTGTTTAACGAGTTCTCAAATTTGTCTTTAATCTGGCTCCCCCTCCCCCTGTGTTAGAATATTGCATGTTTCCAAGGCCACAGGGACGCTTAGACAGGTTCTCAAGTGTTTCCTGTTACTAATGCAGAAATGTTGTTAATCCGTCACTGCAACTGTAAAAACACCCTTGAAAACCTGCATCACTTCAACTAAAGCCTTATAAAAGAATGTTTCTCCTGTCAGTACCGCAGAAATGTTGTTAATCTGTCACTGCAACTGTAAAAACACCCTTGAAAACCCGAGTCACTTCAACTACAGCCTTTTAAAAGAATGTTTCTCCTGTCAGTACTGCAGAAATATTGTTAATCTGTCACTGTAACTGTAAAAACACCCTTGAAAATCTGCATCACTTCAACTACAGTCTTTTAAAAGTGTTTCTCCTGTCAGTAACGCAAAAATGTTAATATGTCACTGCAACTGTAAAAACACTCTTGAAAACCCACGTCACTTTAACTAGAGCCTTTTAAAAGAATTGTTCTCCTGTGAGTAATGCAGAAATGTTAATCTGTCACTGCAAATGTAAAAACACCCTTGAAAACCTGCATCATTTCAGCTACAGCCTTTTAAAAGAATGTTTCCCCTGTCAGTAATGCAGAAATGTTGTTAATCTCA
Source organism: Scylla paramamosain (assembly GCF_035594125.1). NCBI lineage: Eukaryota > Metazoa > Arthropoda > Malacostraca > Decapoda > Portunidae > Scylla > Scylla paramamosain. The sequence goes on along the minus strand of NC_087170.1, from coordinate 1,183,273 downwards.
CTACAACTGTAAAAACACCCTTGAAAACCCACTTCACTTGAACTAAAAACACACACACACACACACAAACACACAGCACTAGTACTGCTGTTGCCACACAGATCAGTGAGGGGCTGCTGGAACAAGTGGGGCAAGAGGTCAGTGCTGTGCTTCAAGAGGCAGACCAGCCACAGATGAATGCTTGACTCACCATACTCATCATCAACCTGTGTCCTGTACTTTGTGTATAATATCTTTGAGTCTTGAATCTAATACACTCCTCACTGTTCACTTGTACATGTTGAGCCTCACTACATTCACGCAGGTCGGAACAAAATTAAGTTTGTCCATTTTGTGTGTCCATTCTTTATTGTGGCCATTGTACAAGATGCAACATTTGTGTATGTGTGTGTGTGTGTGAGGGGGTCACTTATTGGTGAGTCACTGTGGGTTTGTAAACATACTGTGGGGGGACATACTGTGGCACTGTGGGCTGAGGTGAGGTGAGAGAGAGAGAGAGAGAAAGGGGGGACAGCATCAGTGAAACAAAGCAGATGTTGTTGATTGTTGATGATGCAGGGGAGAGGTGGTGTTATTCAGTGTCCTTCATTGCACAAGATGTTGTTGTTATTGATTGGCAACCAAGCCTGGCTGGCGTGGGCCTTGTCATGTGGCCCACAGGTAATTCTTAGTGGTCAGTCTATTGGTGAGTACAGCTGAGCGCTGCCTGATTGCACGAGAGGTATTGTTCATAGTTGTTCATTGTAGGTGAGGGAAGACACAGTATGTTGAGGGAAGGCAGCAGCTGTGGAGGAGTGAACAGCTGCACCACTGACAGCAGCAGCAGCAGCAGCAGAGCCCCACCACTGTTGAATACTTCTACTACCACTACTAACTACTGCTGATGTTTTTCTCCTTCTCCCAGCACAGCAGCAGACTCGGGTACTGTTACAGCTCTGCTCCCTCCTACAGGACACGTTCCCATCACCTTCACGTCCTGGACACGTGCACAAACTTGTGCCTGGGCAGTCTCACTGCAGCAACTGCCAGTGCTGTGGCTGGGTGGCAGGAGGGAGGGACAAGCTGGCCACCCTCTCTGTCACCACCTGCTGGGGAAAGACCACCATTATCATCATCTTTGTTTTCCTTTTTTTTTTTTTTTTTTTTTTTTTTCTTCACAGTTTACAAGGAATATTAACAGTTTGTTTTTAATGTCTGTTTGTTATTAAATGATGTGTTGATTGTGTTGTTGTTTATATGTTAGGTGTTGTTGTCTTTTGTATGTGTGACTGATGAATAAAGGCAGTCCACACTTACAGGTGTTTGTTTGCACCTCAACTCTACACAACAATAATGGGCTGGATAGATGTATTATTATTATTAGTAGTAGTAGTAGTAGTGTATAATTACCAGTATATTTCAACAAATGCTGGTACTACTACTACTACAACTACTACTACTACTATACTACTAAAAATATATATAATCCAGGAGCTCTACTAGCATTTTTACTGCTATACTGAACATTGCTATCAATTCTACCACCACTCCTCACCTTGCTCATCCTGTCCCTGCACCCTGGCCAGCTGCTGGAGGAGGAGGAGGCCCCGGTGGTAGAAGGTGGATGCCATTTCCTCGTCCTGCTGCTGCTGCTGCTGCTGTAGCTGTCGCAGCTGGTGCTGTGTGGCTCTGGGGGTCCCTCACAGACAATGTGGCACTCACCACACACAGCCCACCAATTATCTCCTCTGCAATAGTGATGAGAGGTTACATTAAAGTAGGTTACCACTTAAAAGGCTTAGAGACACTTAAAATACAAAAAAATAAATAAATAAATAAGACAAAGAAAGGTTAGGTTAGGTTGGGTTGTGTTAACACTCAAAATGGCAACAAAAATACAGTTTGATTGGATTTGGGAAGAGGAAGAAAAAGAACAACAGGCAAATATAAAATGTGAGTGAGAGAGAGAGAGAGAGAGAAAGTAGGTCAGTAAAATAGCAGCTGTAACAATAATGAAGTGCCTCCCTCCTTGACTTGGGACAGTGAAGGTGGTAACAGGCCCTGCCACCATCTCAAACCACCACCTTTCATCACCACTTGTTACTTTCAAGCCACCAGCGCATACCCATTACCTTCATTCCCTATTAAGTTGAATACCTAAATACTACTAATGCCACCACCACCTCCACCACCACACATCAGTCAATTCATAAATAAAACCAATACTTCCCGTTCTTGTAGTTTTCATATGTAATGAAACAATGGAGGCAGGAATCACGTCGGCAGACAGACACAGATTGCTCTCTCCACCAGTCCCCCATCAACAGATTGACTGACTGACTGACTGACTGACTGAAAGACAGACAGACAAACACAGGCTGCTGTCTCCACCAGTCCCCCTTCAACAGATTGACTGACTGACTGACTGAAAGACAGACAGACAAACACAGGCTGCTGTCTCCACCAGTCCTCCATCAACAGATTGACTGACTGACTGACTGAAAGACAGACAGACAAACACAGGCTGCTCGTATTTATTTGCTCAACTTCTCAACTTACTTAACTGCAATCTCAGTCATCTAATTTTCATTAGCAAAGAGTCAATAACGTTAAAATTTAGCCTCATTTACTAATATTACTCTCTCTCTCTCTCTCTCTCTCTCTCTCTCTCTCTCTCTCTCTCTCTCGCTGATGTCACATCACACAGGTCATTATAATGTAACGCCCGGGTATTATTGTTGTTTAGTCTAAGTTGCCTTTATTTCTTTCTGTGGGATTGAGTGTGTGACGTGCGTGTGTGTGTGTCAGCTGTGCCTGGTGTCTGGCAGTGGTGCATGGATGGCGGGAGAGAAGTCGCGTGACTGCAGTGACTGGGCAGTGTGTTGTTGGCCCCGCTCTGGATAACTTGTCTTTGCGTGTCCTCCGTGCCGAGTGCCTGTTGCGTGAGCCTGAAGAGTTTGACTGTCCCTGCCTGTGTCTGTAACTGCCTGTAACTAACGGAACTAGTAAAGGAAGAAAGTGTTGCCCACTGTTTGTCTACCCGCTCTGTCTGGCTGTGCGTGAATCACGTGGGACGTGGTACCCTTAGCATCTCTTGTCTAGCCTGCTGGTGTTCCCGAGTGCTGTCCTGACTGTCGGGGAATTGTGGGCGTCTACGGGAGTGCTGAGGTTTGTGCTTTCGTAACAATGGCGTCAGGAGTGGGATGCTAAGTGTGTGCTCGTACAGACCTACGTGACTCGAGTGGAGAAACCATGGCAGACAAGGTGGTAGACAAAATGGCGGGCGAGAGTGGTGCTGCTGACCAGTGTGAGGGACTGAGTGGGTCTAGTCACGACTCTAGTGATGCTGGTGACGAGAAGCCCACCCAGATGGACCTCCTCATGTCCCAACTGGCGAGTATGGCTCAGAAGCAGGAGGAAAGGCACGAGCAAACCGTGGCAACACAAGCTGCCCAAACTGAACGACTGATGGAAGCCCTGCAAAGCAGCCTAGGTTCTCTGAGGGCTGAAACGCAGGCGTATACTGATCGCTCGTGTGAGGCAGTGAAACAGGAGGTAAAAAGTGAACTCCAAGCCTTGCGGGAAGAGGTGGCAGACCTGCGTGAGGGCGCGAGTGTTTGGCGGCAGGGCGCGTGGCCGCCACGTGGCGTCTTGGCGGGAGGTGTACAGCTGCCCGCAACCCCCGCCTGGCCTCCCTCCCGTGACTAGCCCAGGACCTGAAGGGAGTGTGGCCTCAGCCCCACCTGCTGTTGGGGGCCTTGGATGGGGCCCTGTGGGGGAAGCAGGTCCTTGGGAAGCACCCGAGATGGCCGTTGGGGGCTGGCCGCCCACCCGGGACAGGAGGGGAGGGCTTAGCCTGCCCCCTACACCGCCGGGCTCACCTCCCCGTGCCGCCTCCCCGCCCCCGAGCCCTAAGGCAGCCCGCTCGTCACCTCGTCACGTGAGACGCAAGCCAGCGGAGTACGATGGTAAGGTCAGCTGGGAGTCTTACGTCGCCCAGTTCGATATGCTGGCCTTGGCCCAGGGCTGGGGGGAGGCAGAGAAGGCCCTGCAACTAGCGACAGCGCTGCGAGGCCCGGCGTTGGAAGTGCTGGGTCATCTCCCTGCCAGCCAGCGCACCTCATACGCAGCAGTGTCCGAAACTTTGCGGCGACGTTTCGGACACCGTCATCAGGCGGAGGTATACCGCGCCCAGCTTAAGAAGAGGACGCGAGAGAAGGACGAAACCCTTTCCCAGCTGGCGCAGGACGTAGAAGGGCTGGTGAGGAGGGCGTATCCAAGCGCGGCCGAGGACATGGTCGTTGTTCTGGCGCGCGACGCGTTCGTAGACGCCCTCCAGGACCACCAGCTCCAAATCTATGTGAAGCAGGCACACCCAGCTGACGTGCAGGTGGCGTTGGCACGGGCTATGGAGTTTGAGGCCTTCCTACAGACGACGACCAGCCTCTCTTCTCTTGCCCAGCCTCGCGGTGAGGTACGGGGCCGGAAGGCGAAGGTGGAGCACAAGGCGGCGTCACGGGAGGCGAGCCCGTCCGAGTTCGCCGGCCGCTGTTGGGGCTGCAGTGAGAGAGGCCATAGACGCAGCCAATGTCCGAGGGGACGAAGGACGCGCTCCCTCGATCGGCCTAACTCCAAAGCCTTCCAGACGTGCTGCGCCGCATGCGGCAAATCGGGCCACCGCTCCAGCGCCTCCCCCAAGCCCAAGGAGGTTGCTGAGGCGGGAAACAGCAGCGGGCTGGAGGAGGGGGCGACCTCACAGCCTGCCAAGGTGCCAATGCCCCGTGCTGTGTAAAGTGCCACCTCACCGTCAGCGCAGTGCAGGTACGAGGTGCGGTTGATGGAAGGCCTTGCTGCATGACCATTGACAGCGGGGCTGAGCGCACCATCGTGCAGCGGAGGCTGGTAAGTGCTGAGTGGCTCCCGTGCACCGTGGACAGGCTGTGTGGAGTAACGGGGGACTGCATGCCGTTGCAAGACCCAGTAGACGTTCGAATAAGTGTCGGCAGCGCGGAGGTGAACCTGCCTGTGTATGTTGCCGAGCTGGAGGAAGAGTGTCTGCTGGGTTACGACTACCTGAAGAAGACCAGGGCCTGCGTAGACTTTGGACGGAAGGTGATAAAGGTATGTGGATACGATGTGCCTTTCCTTCCGGAGGTCGGCCGGTCGGAGGTAGTGACGACACGGCGGATGCAGTTGGCCCCGCGCTCTGAGTGTCGAGTACAGTGTCGACTCGCACGGCCAATGCAGAGCACGGAGGGCCTAGTGGAACCAGCCAGCGACTGTCGACTGGCTGACGGAGTGGCAGTCGGAAGGAGCCTCGTGCAAGCGGGGGAGAAGGTAGTCACTGTCTTACTGGCTAACTTCTCCGACGAGGCTCGCAACATACCCGCCGGAACAGCGGTGGGCGAGTGCGTGGAGGTGCAGCGTGCCGAGGCACCGCCGCAGGGTGAGCGGGCGGCCGAGGGAGCCCCGCTGCCGAGCTTCCTGGAGGATCTAGCGACCCGGAGCGCTGTCAATCTGACGGAGGCGCAGACGGAGCTCGTGTGTGACACCCTGGGCCGGTACGCCGATGTGTTCAGCCAGAGCGCCTCGGACTTGGGTCGCACGTCACTGGTGAAACACACGATCAACACTGGCACCCACGCACCGGTCAAGAGCCCACCCCGACGCATCGCACCAGCAAGGCGCGAAGAAATGCAGCGTGCAGTGAACGACCTGGCCACGCAAGGGGTAATCGAGCGATCAGACAGTCCTTGGTCGTCGGCGGTAGTCCTGGTAAAGAAGAAAGATGGAACGCAGCGCTTCTGTGTGGACTACCGGGCCCTGAACGACGTGACGGTGAAGGACTCTTACCCCCTGCCGAGGATAGACGACACGCTGGACGCTCTGGTCGGGGCCTGCTGGTTCAGTACACTTGACCTGAAGTCAGGGTACCACCAGGTGGAGATGGCGGAGGAGGACAAGCCTAAGACGGCCTTCTCTTTCGGGCAGGGCCTGTGGCAGTTTAACGTCATGCCATTTGGCCTCTGCAACGCCCCGGGCTGTTTTGAGCGGCTGATGGAGCGAGTGCTAGACGGCCTGCAGTGGAAAACGGCACTCGTATATCTGGACGACGTGATAGTCTTCGGGAGCACCTTCGAGCAGGAGCTGGGGAGGCTGGAGGAGGTTCTGTAGCGCCTGAGGAAGGCCAATCTCAAGCTTAGCCCCAAGAAGTGCCTCCTCTTCCAGCATGAGGTGCCGTTCCTGGGACATGTCGTCAGCAGTGGTGGCGTGCGCACCGACCCTGGCAAGGTGGCAGCGGTGGCTGACTGGCCCACTCCCTCCAACGTAGCTGAAGTGAGGAGCTACTTGGGCCTCTGCACGTATTACCGCCGTTTTGTGCCCAACTTTGCCACCTTAGCTGCTCCTCTTAACCGTCTCACCAAGAAGGGGGCGAGCTTCCGCTGGGATGAGGCATGTCAGGCGGCCTTTGACAGCTTGAAGGCGGCGCTTGTGGAGGCGCCCGTCTTGCCTTACCCTGACCCGAAGCTGCCCTACCTGCTTGACACCGACGCCAGTGCCGAGGGCGTCGGGGCTGTGCTGTCGCAGGTAAAGGACGGCAAGGAACACGTAGTGGCTTACTACAGCTGCAAGTTTAGTAAACCAGAGCGCAACTACTGTGTAACCAGGAAAGAGTTGTTGGCCGTAGTGAAAGCGTTCGAACACTTCCACCCCTACCTGTACGGCGCCGAGTTTACCGTCCGTACTGACCATGCCGCCCTGAAGTGGTTAAAGACGCTTAAGGGGCCGGAGGGACAGTTGGCGAGGTGGTTGGGGCGCATGGAGCAGTATAACTACCGGATCGTTCACCGCCCAGGACGCGTGCACAACAATGCTGACGCCCTGAGCCGACGCCCGTGTGAGGCTAGTTGCTCACACTGCACCGCCAGGGAGCCCAGCCCGTGTGAGGCCTCCTCACCTGGCGCTCCTGGGGTGTTGGACACAGTGTGCCGCCGTTTACGTGTGCCTGCAAACACCGCCGAGTGCAATGAGCGGTGGCGTGTGGCGCAGCGCAGTGACCCCGATCTAGCCCCCGTCGTGCGTTGGCTAGAAGCCAGCGACGAGCGCCCCAGCTGGCAGGTAGTGGCGGCTGAAAGCCCCGCCGCTAAGTGTTTGGTAAGCCAGTGGGAGACGCTATCAATTGACGAGAGCGGGGTGTTAGTGAAAAGGTGGGAGGCGGTAGGCGGGATGGGCAGAGACGCCTGGCTTGTGGTAGTGCCTCGTACTATGCGGCCGGAACTATTGAAGGAAGTGCACGCGGGTGTGACGAGTGGCCACGTAGGCGAAAAGCGTACCCTTCAACGCCTCCGCCAGCGGTTCTATTGGGGAGGAATGCGCAGTGACGTGACGGAATGGTGCCGGGCCTGTGACGTGTGCAGCGCTAAAAAGGGCCCAGCGCACCGTAACCGGGCCCCACTGCAGTTGTACAATGTAGGGGCACCGATGGAGCGGGTGGCAGTGGACATTGCCGGCCCGTTTCCCCTCACTCCCCGCGGGAACCGGTACATTTGTGTAGCCATGGATTATTTCACTAAGTGGCCAGAGGCGTATGCTATCCCCAATCATGAGGCAGAGACTGTGGCGAGTGTACTAGTCGACCAGTTCTTCTCTAGGTTTGGCGTGCCCGTCGAGCTGCACTCCGATCAGGGCCGTGAATTTGAGTCTCGTGTATTCAGCGAGTGCTGTGACTTGATGGGGATTTATAAGACGCGTACCACCCCGCTCCACCCACAGTCTGACGGCATGGTTGAACGTTTCAATAGGACGCTAGTTCAACAGTTGGCCAAGTATTGTGGGGCGGGGCAGGAGGACTGGGACGTCAAGCTGCCGGCGATGCTGATGGCATACCGTTCCGCCGTCCATGAAGCCACCGATCACTCGCCCTCCCAGCTGATGTTTGGCCGGGAGCTCCGCCTTCCTATTGACCTGGCCACGGGGCGCCCTCCTGATGTTGACCTCCCCACAGTCACCTCTGGGTTCGCAGCCGCCCTGCAGGAGCGGTTCGCGGAGGTACACCACCGGGTGAGAGGCAAGTTGAGGGCAGCGAGTCAGGCCATGAAAGGTCTTTACGACCGGCGAGTGAGGGAGGCGAGTTACGCGGTAGGCGAGAAAGTGTGGCTGCATAATCCTCGCCGCCGGCGTGGCCTCTCTCCGAAACTCCAGAGCCCCTGGGAGGGGCCTTACACTGTCATCGCCGTGATCTCGGGGGTGACGTACAAAATCCAGCGTGGACGCCGTCGCCCTTCCATTGTGCATGTGGACCGTCTGTGGCGCTATCACGGTCCTGGGCACTACACTTGGGGCTTCGGGGGAGGTGGCGGCGATGATGCCGATTCTGCTGCCGAGGAAATCGACGAGTCCCCGGAGACAGCTGTCACCACCCCCAGCGAGCCAGAGGAGGCCGAGGCTGAGGAGTCAGGGGTGGGCGACGGCCGCGACTCAGAGCCAGCAGAGGAACCTCAGCCCACTCGGCCGCGCAGGGACAGACGCCGCCCACGGCGTTATGATGATTTTGTGTTGATTGACTCTGAGGGAGAGATATAAGGAGAGGCAAGGTCGGGTCGACCTTTTTGTAAAGGAGGGGGTGATGTAACGCCCGGGTATTATTGTTGTTTAGTCTAAGTTGCCTTTACTTCTTTCTGTGGGATTGAGTGTGTGACGTGCGTGTGTGTGTGTCAGCTGTGCCTGGTGTCTGGCAGTGGTGCATGGATGGCGGGAGAGAAGTCGCGTGACTGCAGTGACTGGGCAGTGTGTTGTTGGCCCCGCTCTGGGTAACTTGTCTTTGCGTGTCCTCCGTGCCGAGTGCCTGTTGCGTGAGCCTGAAGAGTTTGACTGTCCCTGCCTGTGTCTGTAACTGCCTGTAACTAACGGAACTAGTAAAGGAAGAAAGTGTTGCCCACTGTTTGTCTACCCGCTCTGTCTGGCTGTGCGTGAATCACGTGGGACGTGGTACCCTTAGCATCTCTTGTCTAGCCTGCTGGTGTTCCCGAGTGCTGTCCTGACTGTCGGGGAATTGTGGGCGTCTACGGGAGTGCTGAGGTTTGTGCTTTCGTAACAATAAAGATGGAGTTGTTTAAATATACACTCATTTCCCAATAAAATTAATTTTGTATTGTAAGTTTACATAAATAGTGCAATAATAGTAATCAAAAGCACAGATTTCTGCCTTTCATTACGTGGAGCTTCGATCTCAAATAAAAACCATTATATATATATTAAATCAGATAAGGTAACAGCCATCTGGAACACTAGGAGCAGGAGAGAGCAGGCGAGGAAGAGTGGGGAGAGGGTGGCGGGCAGGGGAGGAAGGGAGCGGGATGTGAGGGGAGGGGAGAGAAGGAACTTCAAGGAAGGTCTGAAACAGGGAGGTGAAACAAGTGAACGAGTGACAACAGTTTGCTAGTTACAGAAGTACACGCACACACACACACGACCATCTCCCTATAAACCTTGACAACCGTAGCATCACCATCACCACCACCACCACCATCCCAGCCCTCAACCGCACCCAGCAACCACAACACCGTTAAGTCCGATATCCCTACCACTATTACACAACCACCACTATCCCCAACAATCACAACAACCTTCACCACAAGCCAGTCACTTTCACCATCACTACCAACACTCTTCCACCAACATTCCACCCTCCCCACCGCAACTACCACCACCATCACCCTAGTTAGGCAACCACTTCCATCCTCTACAACCACACACATACCAAACACTACCACAACCACCACCTTGACCCAGTCACGTCTGCCATAGCCACCTCCACCTCCCCCTTCCACCATCCTACTCTCCACATCTCTCTTCCACTATCCACTCCTCCCTATCTACCACCAGGCCATACTCACATCCACCTCTCCCTTCACACCGCAATCCACCACAACACGCCCGCTGAGAAAAGATGCAACACCACCTCACCGCTGCAACACAACCGGAGACCTGTCACATCACGTCAGCGGGCGCAGGGCGAATGGCTGAGGAGACGGCGAGAAGAGAGTATCACGTGACTTCAATACTTGGTGCTGATTGGTCGAGGCTGTGCTGAGGTAATTGTCACTCAGAACAGAGCCGCACTCATAATACTGCTTGTAATGATAAAAAAAAAAAAAAAATAGAATCACGGTTATATTAGCAGTAGAAGACACCAATACACCGTGAGGCAAGAAATAAGAACAAATGAAAGATGCATCAGTTTTACGAAGAGTAAGAAAGAAAACGGAAAAATAGAACGCTCTGATTGGCTGACGGGAAGCAGGCCATCACTACAGCTTTCGTATTTATTGAGGCTTATATAGACTTTAAATAGCCACTTGAGACTAATAAAATAACGTAGTACATGTAGTGAGGATGTTTTCACCAATGAGAGACAGGATAATGCTACGAAAAAAAGAAGATATATTAGAGTCATTGGGGGAATGTAGTAAGGCAGTCTCAGGTATCATAAATGCACTTGTTTTTCATGAGGACAGGTTATGTGCCTGTATTCTGAAAAGCTTTGCCCTCACACCAGACTGTTTTCAAAGGCCACAATGATGATTACACGGGTTTTCAAGACTGCTTTTCCCTTTGATGGTGTAGAAACCTTACCAGTCTGTCACGAGGACCGTAGAAACATCCTTAAAACCCGTGTAATTTGTACTACAGCCTCTTGAAAGTATTCGGATGCGGGCAGAAATGTTTCCGGATACTGTGTAGGGTCTCTATACACATCTGTTGTGTTTTGCTTTACTCTGCGATAAATTAACGTGTAAGTTGTTTGATGCGGGAACAGCTAGCCTGGGTGGACCTCCCCTCCTTTCTTGTTCCTCGGCTCGCTACGTACTGGGGTGGCGCCGCGCGGCACTAAGTGATCCAAGCCTTACAGGAAACACTTAGCAAATGACTCATTACATTTTTGTATGTGTCAGTGAAGGAAATGTACAGACACGCGTAACACAACAATACAGGGCTTGTTATCATTATACAATTAACATTTCTCATCATATGCATTGTATTCATTATGCACATCACTGTCATCGTTATTATCACCCTCCTCCTCCTCCTCCTCTTCCTCCTCCTCCTCCTCCTCCTCATCATCATCATCATCATCATTCTCATCTTCATCATCATCACCACCATTATCATCATCATTATCACCATCATTCTCATCACCATCTTCACGAGGTCATCACCATTCTTTCTCGTCCTTCTGGCAATGATGACCCTAATGACTACACTGAGAAATGGCCTTCATCATCGCAGCCATTATCATCATTAATACCATCACCATCATTATCACCACCTCTCACCACTATTGTCATCATTGTCATCACCATCATTATCACCCTTATTTTTTATTGTTCCCAAACCCACCACCAAGATTATCACCACCACCACCACTACCATCATCATCGTCATCATCATAATCATCATCATCATCATCATAATTATCATTGATCGTCATTATTGTCCTTTAGTCTTATGTAAAACTTTTACAGCTCAAACTTGGTTACGAAATAAGGAAAGGAAAAGAGAAGAAAAGGAAGAGGAGGAGGAGGACAAGATGTTGGGTGATTAGGCTCATGAGAGAGAGAGAGAGAGAGAGAGAGAGAGAGAGAGAGAGAGAGAGAAAGAGAGAGAGAGTTGTTTTTGTTGTGTGATTAATTTATTGCGCTTGGAAACGCGCCAGTGTACAGGGATACACCATATAGAAATAGTCCTGGCAATATAAATTGATAGTTGAAATAATGACAGCATGAAGGCGAGCAGGTTGTGGTGAGGCAGAAGGTAAGTATCAAAGGCAGGGACAGCAGACATAAATGAATTAACAACAGAGTGAAGCTGGGCTTTTATAAGTTGAAAGTAGATAATACAACATGGAACTTGTGATATTCTAACCCGTGCACTGTTTACTACGTACAAGTAGTACAAGTACGTGTCTCTTAGGGAAATGTTTAGGACGTACTTGTACGTTTGCCGTTTTGCACAGTTGTGCGTCCTTTTATTTTGTTTTTGTGTAGATGTGGATATCTTAGTCGTAATAAAGAAGAATTTGGCAACTGAGGAAGTTATTATTTGTCACATATACATAGAGTTTTGGCGGGATATCCAATGAGCCGTGTGCTTCTCTATTTATAATGAACATTTTCAATGTATTTTGTTACTTTGTCTTCACATCCATCAGCAAAATCCATGGAATTAAAATGATTTCAAAACTATAAAATAGGTGTGTAATGATAAAAAAAAAAAAATGTTATAGAATTTTTGGCGCGTTTTTCTTGTTGAGCGGTGGTAACACTGGCCGGGGGAGCGGCCACCTTTCTTTCGCTCTCATTCAGCGCGTGCCTGCTGTCATAAAAAGATACCCAAGGTATTGTCTGAGGCTGATATTTCAGCCCTTCTTGATGATGAAGGGGTGACAGAGATAGGGAACAGTGATTCATCAGACGATACTAATGATCCTGATTACTCTGGTGAGTCAGGCACAGAGGAGGATGACTGTGAAGTAGATGATGTGGCTCACTCACAACAACCTCATCCAGCAGTGCACAGATACAGCCACAATCTCCAAAACGGAAAGCCACAGAATGCACAGATACTATATCGAATGGGTACCAGCATGGTAGTGTAGGACCACCTAATCCACCAGGCACATGTCAAAGTCAACACAACACACTGCACATAGTAACCCCCCCACCTCACCGCTGCTGACATGGAGTGGAAATGGGTAGATGGGAGTACCTTTCTTCCCTCAATACTTCCGTTTGATAGAGATGGTCGTGGTATTTGTGACCCCTCAGTCAACGAAAACAGCAGTGAGAGCGACATTTTTCGCCTGTTTTTTACAAAGGAAATAATGAAAACCATAGTTGAAGAAACAAACAAATTCTACGGTTTTACGATTGCTTGCAGAGTACTTTTACCCAACTCTCGCTTCCTAGACTGGCATCCAACAACTGTAAGGGAAATGAATTCTTGCCTGGCACTTATTATGCTGATGGGGCTGAATCTTAAAGAAAAGTATAAGCTTTACTGGTCGACTGATCCACTTCATCACGTGCCAGTTTTCAGTAAAGTGATGTCAGTAAACAGATTCACTGCCTTCCTGCAGTCCCTACATTTCCATGGCAACACAAAACCCACTGACGATGATAGAATGAGAAAGATATATTTGCAACCGCTTCAAATCAACATTCAGGCCATTTCAGAAGTTGGTTATTGATGAAAGTCAGGTACTCTGGCGGGGTCATTTGTATTTTCGCCAGTACATCTGAACGAAGCGTCATAGATTTGGCTTGAAATTATATGTTCTCTGTGATTGTGAAACTGGCTTCATATTAGACATGATTCTGTACTTAGGAGCTGGAACAGACATAAACCTAACGCAGGGACTGGGCAAGTCAGGGAGTGTTGTAAGCACTATGCTTGAGTCTTATTTGGGTAAGGGACACATTTTATATGTTGACAACTGGTACACCAGCCCTTCTCTTTTTCATTTCCTACACGAAAATATGACAGGAGCCTGCGGAACAGTGAAAGCAAATAGGAAGTTTATGCCTAAATATCCCTCTAAACTCGTGAAAGGAGAAGTCATCCACAAACAAGCAAATAATATTCTCTCACTTAAGTGGAAAGACAAGAGAGAAGTTCATTTGCTTACCACTGTTCATGAGCCAAAAATGGAGCGGAGTGAAGACACTGAGCGCTGCACGGGTACTTTCATCTGCAAGCCTCAAGGTGTGATTCATTACAACCTAAACATGAAGTTGTTTGATAAAAGTGACAGTATGATGTCGACAGTGGAATGCAAACGCAAACAATGAAATGGTACAAAAAACTGTTTTTCCATCTTGTTGACTGTGCCACTCTCACGCACACATCCTGTACCAGGGCAGCACAGGGAAGAAGAGAACACTGTATAATTTCACCAGAGGTTGTGAGACAGCTTCTCGAACAGTACTCTGAGCCACGAAATGGGGTAGGAAGGCGTGGGGCCGCAAATGGTGATGACCCTACACGCCTCACAGGACGTCAATTTCCAAAGACCATCCCTGCCACGCCGTGTGAGAAAAAAAGCAGAAGCCTTGTCACGTGTGTCGCACATCAACACAGCGACCCAAAGCACGGAAAGACACGCGATATATGTGTGTGGAATGTAATATTGCTGCTCTCTGCCTAGAACCGTGCTTTGAGCAGTATCATACCCTAAAGTAATGCTAAATGTGTCACATAATCATGTACACAGTGTATACAACAAATGGAGAAAAATAGGCACAGGAAATAAGTAAGCAAAAAAATAAAAAAATTAAAAAATCAGGACAAAAGTTTGTAAGGAATATACTTGTAAATGATTGAATGAAGTAAACTCCAATCCCTCCTCAGGATCCCTCTTAGCGAAGGTGCCTCTGACGTTTTGCCCCTGTTGGTGGGGAGACTTGAGGAGGCATTTTGCTGATTTTTCTTGCAATGACTATTGCTTCCGTGTCAGAGACCCGTCTTTGTGTGCTGAGCGCATAACTGAGGTGATAGTGTCTGGCATGGAGGCGTACATTCCTCACTCTTTTTCTCGTCCTAAACCTTCTAAACCTTGGTTCAACACAGCTTGTTCTCGTGCTACACATGATAGAGAGGTGGCCTACAAAAGGTACTTAATCCTTACATCACCAGAATCTCATGCACTTTATATTTCTGCCCGGAACCATGCCAAGTCTGTTCTCCAACTAGCCAAAAACTCCTTCATTAACAGAAAGTGTCAAAACCTTTCAAGACCTAACTCCCCTCGTTACTTCTGGCATCTGGCCAAAAATATCTCCTATAACTTTGCTTCTTCTTCTTTCCCTCCTTTATTTCAACCAGATGGCACCACTGCTATCACATCTATCTCCAAAGTTGAACTCTTCGCTGAAACCTTTGCTAAAAACTCTACCTTGGACGATTCCGGGCTTGTTCCTCCCTCTCCTCCACCCTCTGACTACTTCATGCTACCTATTAAAATTCTTCGCAATGATGTTTTCCATGCCCTCGCTGGCCTAAACCCTCGGAAGGCTATTGACCTGATGGGTTCCCTCCTATTGTTCTCCGAAACTGTGCCTCCGTGCTTGCACCTTGCCTAATCAAGCTACTATATACAATTGAAATTTAAGGGAAGCTCGCTACTCCACCACCAACACAAGGTGCTCAGTTGTCTGTGTCTGTGTCAACGTTCTCAAACATAACATAACTCTCTGGAGAAACTTTATTGGTCCCTTTGATATGGGGTATTAAAGGGTAGCACAGAGAGAGAGAGAGAGAGAGAGAGAGAGAGAGAGAGAGAGAGAGAGAGAGAGAGAGAGAGAGAGAGAGAGAGAGAGAGAGAATTACGGTCATTTCGCCCACATGTCAATTCGCCCACAAGTCAGTCAATTCGCCCACAGGTCAATTCGCCCACATATAAGAGTCAATTCGCCCACATATATTTAAAAAAAGAAATAATTATTAAAAAAAATCTACATACATGTAAGATTAAGAAAGTGGTGACAAAGAATTAAAAAGAAACTTTGTAACTGATTCAGAAATCAGTTACAGAGAATTAAAAATAAACTTTTATCAAAAGACAGTTAAATAAATGTAATATTCAGAAAGTAATGACCAAAAAGTAGTTACAAAGAATAAAAAAAAAAACTTTGATTAAAAGACAGTTACATACATATAATATTTAAATAGTGACAAAGAATTAGAAACTTTTATTAAAATATAGATTCAGCTGCGCACTGGGCCATTCAGGTGAGCACACGCTTTCAGCAACTGATATGCCGATCGCTCACCCCTCACGTGTTCCTCCCAAAGAGTAAATATTTGACCCTGTAAGTTTCTATATTTTTTCCGTTGTATCCTTCGTAGCTTTTTTTTTCGGATACTAGCCTTATGTAGATAGATGTCAATTTAGCCCCTTTGTGGAGAAGGCTTACGAGGAGGTGAAACTGGAGGTTACATCTACCTGCAGCACGTTTGTTTAGTCGATTGTGCCAGCCTTCAATGTCATTATTGGTGCGGATAGACTGATTGAAAATACTCCAGCTAGAAGTTGGCCATAAGGAGTTGTGGATCCATGTTCTTGAAATGTACTGCATTATAGTCTGTAACTGGGCTGTGGTAGCTTGACGTGAGAGCCATTCAAACACGGGACCTATATCTGCCTCAGGCAGAAATGGAAGGACCATCACTTTCCGTAAGTGTTTGTACGTCCAGTCATCATGTGTGTGTGCATGCTGGAGACCAACCTCTTGAACCTACATAAGTATTTCAAAACAAAGAAATAAGACATTGTATTGTACAAAAGAAAAAAAAATATCTGGTCATATTATGGTGATCCAATTTGTTTTAAAACTACTATTCGACAGGTACTATACGAGTATATAAGAAATCTGTAGGCAATTAGCTAAATTGACTAACCTTTCTCCATACAGCTTGCGTCCAATGGTATACGCATCCCTTGACCTTGGCATTAGGCAAAACCTCAGGCAAGACTTTCCACATTACTTCTAGCTCAAAATTCAGGTTTTTGGGCTCTGTCGGTCTTAAAATTTGTCTTTGTTTGCTGTTCTTGCCAAATGCTCTGGCTTAGGCAGACTAGGGCATGGTGCATTTCCTATCTCTTTTAGCAACACATCATCCACTATACCAGTCGCTGGTTTAAATAGATCTTGTGCTGCCAGTTTCTTTACTTGTAATGTTACTTTAGTGACGATATCAGAGCCAGTTGGTGGTGAATGGTTGTGCAACACGTTGTTCTTTACATATTTTCCACTTCTCTGCGTTACTAGTGCCTTGCATGGGCTACTTTTAGGGCGATTAGTACACTGCCAGTAAGTTACATTCGATCGCTGCATTTTTTTGTTGTAAGTGTACCCGTGACTGTCAACGAGCTTATCTCTACCACGCTGTGTGCCCTTTTCAAAGAGCTGGAATGTAACTTCACTTTCTGGCTGCAGTTCAGTATCTTGTTTGGCTGGGTCGTCAAGTGAATCCTCTACTTCCATTGGCAAATCAGGTGGGTCATCAACTGAAGACTCTTGTTCAACTGCAGGGATGTATGGTTCGTGTTCCATGGCAGGGGTGGCTGGGTCGTCCACTGGATGGGAGGTTGGTTCGTCAATGAAGGTGCAAGTATTACAATTCCAGTCAATGGAAATACCGGATTTCACAGCTGCCCAGTAATCAGCACGAGATACGCCAGTATTACATTTCCTGTGTTGCCACCTCCCACACATGTCGCACTGCAGACCTTCTTGCCTTGCCCTTACAGGTACGAGGCACTGAATGCACTCGTCTGTGCAGTCTACCATCTTGCCAGGAATTGTTTTATTCTATGGTCAATTAGTAATTACAAAACATAGGAAATGAACCACCAAACAACACACACACACACACTTCCATAGGCTTTGTGAATAGTTTCATATGAATTAAGTATATTTTCACTCCTTGACTGCCTTACTAAAAAAACGTTTATTATTATTATTATTATTATTATTATTATTATTATTATTATTATACACACGCACACACACTTGATTCCTTATCTTCCACCTCCTCCCTCCCTCCCTCTCACCCCCCTCTCTTCTTCCTCCCTGCCAGCTTATATCCCACACCATCCCTCCTCCCTCCCTCTTCTCTCCCTACCTTCCTTCCCTCCTACCTCTCTTCATCTTAGCCCTTCCCTCCTCCCTCCCTGCTATCTCTCTCTTTTCTCCTTTCCTCCCCCCTCCCTGCTGCCCGCCCCACACACACACTTCCCGGTAATTCAGTGGTTAGAGCGCTGGCTTCACAAGCCACAGAACTGGGGTTCGATTCCCCGGTTGGGTGGAGATAATTTGAGTGTTTCTCCTTTCAAGTGTAGCCATGAGATAGTTATAATTGTTAGAGTATATTTCTTTGCCATATTTGTAATGCTATGATTATGCATTGTTGAATTGTTTAACCCAGCTATCTTTAACGCAATTAATTTGTTGTATATGTACATTTTTAGGGTTTACGATTTTGTGATGGAATGTTTTTTCCCAGTTCACGCTAATCATTAAAAAGAGTGATAGCAGTCGGGACTTTGTGTCATATACCCTAGGAAGACAGCCACAGTAGAGATCAGTGGTGTGTATTTTACCTAGTTGCATTTACCTATAGCTGTGACATACTAGATATGAGCTATTATCGTAATATCCTGCCTTCGGTATATCCTAGTACTATCTGCAAAATCAGGTTGGCAACCCTGCCACAGTGTGTGGGCGAAATGACTCCACAGTGTGGGCGAAATGACTCCACAGTGTGGGCGAAATGACCTGTGGGCGAAATGACTCCATAGCGTGGCGAAATGGCATGTGGGCGAAATGACCGGATACCGAGAGAGAGTACTACGCCTTGACATAGAACGCCAATCAGGGAAGGGGGCAATTTGGAGGCTGAGTTTAAGTAGGGATTGATAGTTTTCTCTAGGCTAACCTTTCCTTCTGGTGCTTCGATAGCCTCTCAGCAGACTCTCCCTTTTTTGTCGCTTTTTCCGCCCCCTCCTCTACATCCCCGTTAATTTCCTTTTGTCCCAGGCTGCCTTCACGCAGGATGCTCATGGCCTTCTTCCTTTAGCGGCGGTGTTCAGTGTTCACTGTGGTCACGTGCGTCAGTAGTAAGCAGGAACTACATACGTGAAGCAGTAGACCTTGACTTGAGCAGCCACCACCTGCCATGATGTTAGCGGGAGCGGCGAGGCGCCTTTCCCACACTCGCCCCGCAACCGCCTCGCTGCCAATCAGCCCCTGGCCTTTGTCTTTCCCAGCCGTTGGCGGCGCCGCACGCCAGTCAGGGAGGAGCCTCGGCCAGGCTGGCCTATCACGTGGCGGCGGGCTTCCCTGCTCACGCTGTCACCCAATGGAGGAGCGAAGAGAGGCAGCTGGAGGAGGAGGGGGAGGAGGGTGATGTGTTGCTACAAGCTCATGTTGCTTCCGACAATAAATTTGGTGTCGCGTGTGTCAGAATTCACACAGGCCTGAATTATTGCTTCACAAGGTCTGAAGGGGCGTGGAACTCTGAAATATGGTGATGAAAAACTGCAACACATCACAGCTGACGCACGCACGCAGAACAGTTATTGAGTGCGGCGGAATGAGGGAAGCAACAAAACGCAATCGAGTACAAGCATGGACAAAAGTCGAGCAACATTCTGTATTGACTTTCACTGCATCGAACATTTTGACATTTCTCTCAGTCTTTAAGTCCTCTGACCCGCAGACACTCTGTTCTCTGTTCCGTAAGGAGGCTGTCAGCAGACCACACTTCAAATTGAGGAAAAGTTAAACACAATGGAAATGAGTGCAAAATGTTACACTTTTGACCACGCCTGTACTTGGTAGAGGGTCTGTGTCAAGGCATGTACAGCTACTGACACACTAAATTAAAAGATTACGCACCGGGCAAGGTTGTGAGTCCTCTGAACGAGGCGCCAAAAGTGTACAGTGGTTAACGTGAATGCGAGAGCTGTTGGTTAGAGAAATTTATGGGTAGGAATGCGAGGAAGATATAGACAAACATGTTTTATACAGAGACAGCCACTTACAAGTCTACAGGCAGGCTTCGTGCAGTTTCCTATATAGTCTTATGCAGTAGAATGAGTACTGGTGGTTGGTGAGGTCTGGTTGTGTGTGGAGGCATTTGGGCAGACTGAAGCCATCAAGTATTTGGTGGCACTGATTGGGAAGGGACGGAAGTGTTAGAGGGAAGGTGAAAGGGTAGCAGAGAGAAGAAAAACAGAAGTGAAAGGCAGTTACTGTTTTACTGCATCATGCAAAGCTGAAAACATTGTGTGCGGGAAGACATTTGAAGAGAAGTATAGTTTTACAGTAACATTTGTATATTTGTTGTGTTTGAAAAATTCCAGTTTGATGGTAAAAGGAACAGCGTGTTCAGTTCACAGCCATCACTCGGTTCCAAGAGATCACGGGTTCGAATCCCAGGCAGAGAGGAGATAAATTATGTTTGCCTGCTGTCACGCCGCAGTCTGTGTTCATCTGGGAAGAAACTCGTCATGCAAACAGTGAAGCCGCAAATATATGCTACAGTCTCTCTTTCTGTTACCTCTAATATATATACTGTTCTATACACTTTTTTTTTATGTTATTTAACTTGACTATTTTCCTTGATGATATCGTTTCTTGTATTCCCTTTACTGTTACATTTGATTTACCTATTGTTATTATTATTATTATTATTTTTATTATTATTACTATATTTTTTGACGTCCGGGTCTCCTGCTCTATCAGGGGCAAGACGGTGCCTGCTAAAGAAGGACTTTGGTTTTCCCACAAACATATTATAATAACAACAAAAACAACAGCTTCCACAACAGCGTGCTAAAAGTAGTGAAGATAGCCTGACTTAGATACAGTGTTCCTTGCATATGCGCCTCTCTTCCCTCACGGCTTTCCTGCCATTACGCACCCCCCCTCCCTCCCTGTACCATTAATCATCCCGTGTTGGTATTTCATAGATAACGCTCCGCAGAATTTGCTAACTGTATAGATATAACCCTGCTTAAGACTCCCGCCACGTCGCCATGCTGACTCCCTCCCTCGTACGTGGCTCCCATCGCGTGATGCTCCGCGTCTTATGATCTACTTATCTATTTTTATAAAGTGTGATAATGTGTACACAGGTTTTCACGAGACACTGTTTTTTTCGAGTGATTCTTGGACCTGACCTAACCTAATCTAACCTACCCTAACCAAACTAAACTAAAGAAAACAAAAGAAAACCAAATCTAGCCTAACCTAACTTGACCGACTCGAACCCAAACCAACCTAACCTAGTCTCGCTCAATTTGACCTAACATAACCAAACCTAACCCAAACGAAACCTAATCTAACTTAATCTAACTTAACCAAACCAACCAAATTAAATCAAACACAACGAAACCTAACCTGAGAGAACTTAATGTACCCTAACACTACCTAAGCCAAGCTAAGTCAAACTAAACCACACACACACACACACACACACACACACACACACACACACACACACACTGTTTATTAGCGTAAGGAATAGGCCCATACATAAATGATTAGGGCTGAACTATACGGTATGACATATGAGAGAGAGAGAGAGAGAGAGAGAGAGAGAGAGAGAGAGAGAGAGAGAGAGAGAGAGAGAGAGAGAGAGAGAGAGAGAGAGAGAGAGAATCAGTGTGCCTTCTGCAGCTGTGGAGAAGGAAAGGAGGATGCAGGGGAGATGATGAAGAGGAGGAGGAGGAGGAGGAGGAGGAGGAGGAGAGAAAGGAATATGATGAATAACAATTAGAATAAAAAAGAAACGAATAAAACTGAGACAAAACAATAATAAAGAGAAACAAACAAAACAAAGATAAACAAGAAATAAAACAGGAGGAAAATGACTAAAAAGAAACACTGAACATGGAAAATAATAAACAGTTAGTTGGAAAAATAATAAAAAGTATTATACACGTATGAAGGATTACACGTACCCACACACGCGCACACACACAGACATACATACAAACAAAGACACAGACACACACACACACACACACACACACACACACACACACACACACACACACACACACACACACACACACACACACACACACGGACCTAAATTTCTTGGTGTATTAAATTACCACTTAATTAAGAGGAAACATAACGAGAAGGGATAGACATTAGAGCCACCACCACCACCACCACAGGACGATAAGGTAAGACATTTCACTAAATTCACATCAACACATATTGACTTTTTTTGGTGATGTTTTTATTCCATGGCATGTTGTTCATATCAGTCTCTTATTCAGTGGAGTCTCTCTCTCTCTCTCTCTCTCTCTCTCTCTCTCTCTCTCTCTCTCTCTCTCTCTCTCTCTCTCTCTCTCTCTCTCTCTCCCTTCCCTCCTTCCTTCTGATATTTCACTGATTGATTATTCAGTTTTTTTTCTTTAGTCTTCCTGCGAATGTTTGTCTTTCTGTTCTATTCTGGGTTTGTGTTTGGTCTTTAAGTTTTGGGTCTTTTTAGATTTGTTTCGTGTGATTATTTTTTTTTATTTTCGTTTCTTGTCTTCCCGCCCTCCTTCCTGCCTTCAGGGTCGTGGTGTATCACACTGTAATGTCCATTTAATATCACGACCTGCTCACGACCTGCCCTTCCTGCCACTTGAGTTTGTCAGCATCTATTCACGTAAGACCTACTCTGATAACCAGCTTCACCTACGAGGTCGTTCACTTACGAGTACATCTACTTAATGCTGCTTACACTTATGACCACTCACACTTATGACCTATTTGGATGGATTTCTGTCTTCTTACTGCCTGTGCTTATAGTTACTTCCATGTACGACCTATTCACTGCTCACATTTACGACCACCTTTACTTACGAAGGCTTAGACTCAGGAGGCTCTACACTTGTGACCGTTTTACAGTTACGAGCACCCACACACTTCCGACCACTTGTACTTACGACCACATTACACTTACGATTATTAACTACGACCACCTGCTATAATGATCACCAATATTTAAGACCACAACACTTACAACCACTTACCCATTTATACACACTGAGTTACTTGAAGTGGTAAAGAGCGATGTAAACTTGGTTAGTGTTAGTCTCTCTCTCTCTCTCTCTCTCTCTCTCTCTCTCTCTCTCTCTCTCTCTCTCTCTCTCTCTCTCTCTCTCTCTCTGGGATGCGGGCTCTCCTAGGGGTCTTATAAGAGGTATATGGCCTATGTAAGTTACTCGTGGGGGTACCTTCATGTTCCCTACACTACTACTACTACTACTACTACTACTACTACTCCTCCTATTACTACTACTACTACTACTATTACTCCTACTACTACTACTACTACCACTACTACTACTACTACTACTACTACTACTACTACTACTACTACTACTACTACTACTACTACTGCTGCTGCTGCTGCTGCTGCTACTACATTTAACACCAAAACCAACTGCAACAACTACCATGTGTGAGTGATTATTTCAACACAAAGGCACCATTATCATTAAGGCTAATGGAGCACAACAAGGGGCCTGGGAACATTCTCTTTTGTATACTGAACACTATAATAAATAAAATTAATTTAATACGAATATTAGCTTGCTATAATAAAATAAACATTTCTAAAACAATAACAGCAACAACAACAACAATAAGTACTACTACTACTACTACTACTTCTACTACTACTACCACTACTACTACTACTACTACTACTATTACTACTATCACCATCACTTCCACAACTATGAGTACGACTAAAACTACCCTATATAAAATCCCTCATTCCAGATTCTCACCACCACCACCACCACCACAACCACCCACCACCGCCGCCATCAATTCCCACCTCTCTTTCACCTGTACAACCAAACGCCGTCAAAGTCCAATTTTCTATTCAACTTAAGAGAAAACGGCCCTTTTTTCACTTCCCTCACGCCAGTGGTAACTAAAAAAAAAAAAAAACTATTAACTTAGGACTCAGAGAGAGAGAGAAAGAGAGAGAGAGAGAGAGTGAGAGAGAGAGGAGAGAGACGAGAGAGAGAGAGAGAGAGAGAGAGAGAGAAGAGAGAAGAGAGAGAGAGAGAGAGAGAGAGAGGAAGAGAGAGATGAGAGAGAGAGAGAGAGAGACAGAGAGAGAGAGAATAAAAAAGGACTTAATCACAGGAGAAAGCTGTGAAGTGTGTGTGCGTGTGTGTGTGTGTGTGTTATACAGTGGCAGCGGTGAATAGGGATGAAACAAACACAACACACACACACACACACACACACACACACACAGTCAGGGATCAATAAGGGACGTGAGGGCGGCGTGTTAATTTCCCAAAAGAACACCTGTAAAGAGCGACTCGGAAGCACAGGTCGATGAAAAAAGGAAGTCCTTGGGTCACGGTGCTGGTGTTGTAACTTGTAGTGAAAATTGATCTTCCCCGCCACCAGGTGTTGATAAGAGAGATTGGTAGATGGATAGACATATATAGATAGGTAGATAGATAGATAGAAGGAAATACATTGATAAAAATAAGATAGAGCTGAATAGATATTGAAATAGATGGATATAAGAATTGACAGATACAGAGGTAGATAGAAAGACTGATAGATATAGATAGATAGTTAATGATAGATATAGATAGATAGTGCAGAGATTAACAGAGATAGATACACACATAAATACGAAACAACGACAACAAAATAAACACACAAACAAACAACAGAGAAAAAAATACATATCTAACAAATCAAACTCATACTACTGTACTTTTTAATAAACAGGAAGACGAAAAAAAAAAAAACTGACAAATTAAGATGAGATGAAAAGCAAGACTAAAAGAAGGAGAAGAGACCAGAACAGAAGCACATTTCAGTCAACACAGTAACTAAGTGACCACTCTCAGAAACAAACAGTAGAAAAAGGAGGATTAAAAAAAAAAAAAAAAAAAAAACGAAAATTCAGTAGATGAAGGAGAAAACTCGTGGGGTCAGCGGTAACAACAGACACACAGACAGATAGATAAACAGGTAGACAGACAGACAAACAAACAAAAGACAGGAAGGCATGAAGGTAGACTATATTTGAGACTGGACAAAGAATATAAGTAGGTAAGTACTCTTATTCTCCCTCCTTTAATTCTTCACCACCTCTTTCTTCCTTTTTTCGTCCTTACAAGGAGGGAGAGAAACATAGAAACAGAGAAATTGGGGAATCGAAGGAAAAGAAAAGGAATGAGGAAAAAAAGAAAGTGAAAGGAAGAAACGATGAGAAAGTAGACAAAGGAAGGAAGGAATAAAAGGAGAGAAGCAGAGAATTGAAACCAGGCAGGAATGCGTGGCAGGAAATAAAAATAAATTGGAAAGAGAGAAAAGAAAGGAGGAAAAAATATATATATAAAAGTAATGACAAGATAAAATAGACAAAAAAGAATGAAGAGGGAGAGAAACAGGAGTTGGAAAGCCACGAAGGAAGGATGTGTGATGAGCAAGGAAAAGATAGAAAAGAAGAATAGAACACAATAAAAAGTAAATAAGGAACAGTAAGAGAAAATAGACAGAAGGAATGGAGAGAGAGAGAGAGAGAGAGAGAGAGAGAGAGAGAGAGAGAGAGAGAGAGAGAGAGAGAGAGAGAGAGAGAGAGAGAGAGAGCTAGAACGGACAGATGGCGTGGGAAAAGAAAGTAAAGAAAAGGAATAAAATAAGTAACGAAAGAAGGAAACAAGAAAAGTAGACTGATAAAGAAACGAAGCCGAGAAAAGGTCAGAAGGAAAAGGAAAAATAGGAGAACAGAAAAAAAAAAAAAAAGATAAAGCAAGAGAAAGAAAATGAAGAAAAGAATAAAGGCAGGCAGGCAGGCAGGCAGGCAGGCAGGCAGCGAGGACGGGTGAGTGGAAGGGGAAGGAAAGTAAAGGAAAGAAAAGTTGGGGGGAAAGAAAGGAGTTCATTAAAACCCGTGCCAGAAACACGACCTTCTTTTATGTATTGAATCTCGCCTTCCCGAGAGGTGACCGCCCCGCTACTGCTTCATCAAAACACTCCACACACAGACTGCTTCGTTTTAACTGCTTCATTCAAGGCTCTCCCCAGTCCGCCCTCCCCTTCCCTCCCACCCCTCCCTTTCCCTCTCTCTCGACTCGCTCCTCTCAAACCTTTCCTCTCCTCCTTCTCCTCCCTCCCACTACTCCTTACTTTCCAGTCCTTCATCTCCTTTCCCCCTCTTCCTCCCTAATCATTCCCCTACCTTCCCTACACCGTCTTCCTCCTCCTTCCGACCCTTCTCTCTCCTCCTCTCCCTTCTCCTGGCGACCCTACTTGCTTTTCTCCATTCTCTCCGACCCTTTCTTTCCCTTCCCTTTCCTCCCCTCTCCTCTTCCACACCAGTCTTTCCCTCCTTTCTTCCCTAGTACGAGTATTCAACTCCCCTCCTACCCATCCCTTCTCAGTGTCTCCTCCCCTTCCTTCCTCCTCTTAAGTTCCTCTTTCTCCTCTCTCCTTAAACCCAAACTCCCAGACTCTTCCTACCCTTCTCCTCCTCCCTCCTCAGCGCTTCATCCTCCTTCCCTCCCCTCTCCGTCCCAGCGTTTCCTTCCCCTTCCTCCCCCCGGCGCGGCTTTATATATATATATATATATATATATATATATATATATATACGAGTATATATATATAAACCCATCCCTTCTCAGTGTCTCCTCCCCTTCCTTCCTCCTCTTAAGTTCCTCTTTCTCCTCTCTCCTTAAACCCAAACTCCCAGACTCTTCCTACCCTTCTCCTCCTCCCTCCTCAGCGCTTCATCCTCCTTCCCTCCCCTCTCCGTCCCAGCGTTTCCTTCCCCTTCCTCCCCCCGGCGCGGCTTTATATATATATATATATATATATATATATATATATATATATATATATATATATATATATATATATATATATATATATATATATATATATTTTTTTTTGTTCACCTAGTAGCATTTTTTCTCCCTTTTATTTTATTCCTCCATTTATTTAGCCCTTCTCTATCATCTTCGTTATTATTATTATTTTTTGCCTTTTTTTTCTTAACTTCCACCATCTTTCGTCTCTCTTATTCTCATATCTACAATTATTTCTCTTCTTCCATTATTATCTCTCTCGTGTTCCTTTTTTTTTTTTATCTCGCACCATTCTCTCTGTCTCTCTTGATTTCTTTTATTTAATTATCTCCTTCTTCTGTCATCTTCATCTTCTCCCCTTTTCCTCCCTCTATATTTCAGTTTACCTCTTACCTTTCTTCCTCTCTCTCATTTTCATTCATCTATTTAACTATATCTTCTTTTTTTCTCTATTATATGTTTCTCTTTTATTTTCATCGTGTTTGCCTTTTCCTCTATCTTTACTAATCCTTCTCCTTTATTCTTTTTATCCTTTCATCATTTCGTCTCCCGCATCACCCTCTTCTTTATTATTTTTATCTATTATTTACTTTTGTTACTCTCATTCCTGTTTTTCTTCTGCTTTAACAATAAGAGGATTTATATATATATATATATATATATATATATATATATATATATATATATATATATATATATATATATATATATATATATATATATATATATATATATATATATATAAGAAGGGCACTGGCCAAGGGCAACAAAAATCAATAAAAAAAAATGCCCACTGAAATGCCAGTCCCGTAAAAGGGTCAAGGCAGTGGTCAAAAACTGGTGGATAAGTGTCTTGAAACCTCCCTCTTGAAGGAATTCAAGTCATAGGAAGGTGGAAATACAGAAGCAGGCAGGGAGTTCCAGAGTTTACCAGAGAAAGGGATGAATGATTGAGAATACTGGTTAACTCTTGCGTTAGAGAGGTGGACAGAATAGGGGTGAGAGAAAGAAGAAAGTCTTGTGCAGCGAGGCCGCGGAAGGAGGGGAGGCATGCAGTTAGCAAGATCAGAAGAGCAGTTAGCATGAAAATAGCGGTAAAAGACAGCTAGATATGCAACATTGCGGCGGTGAGAGAGAGGCTGAAGACAGTCAGTTAGAGGAGAAGAGTTGATGAGACGAAAAGCTTTTGACTCCACCCTGTCTAGAAGAGCAGTATGAGTGGAACCCCCCCAGACATGTGAAGCATACTCCATACATACAGGATAAACACGTCCGTCACCTTTCACCAGAACATTAAGTACTAGCCGTGCTCCTCCTCGCCGCGTAGTTCCCGCCACCACATTCTCTGCGCGATAACAGAACCCTGGAAGCTGCACTGACGAGGCTGACAATGATCACAATTTTGTCTCTGGAAATAATTTGTGTTGTGTTGCACCGTGTGTATTTTTGGCTGTTGTATAAATTTGTATGTGCTGTATATTGTTGCTACTTTTACGCATCTCAGTGCTTCGTGGGCCATCCTGCATGAACGGTTTCCTGTGTCTACCACAAATATACTTACAAAGTGTGCAAGTTCTTCCAGCTGTCCGAGAACATCAAGTGGTGCCCAGTATAGTGTAAGTCTCTCCCAGCTCAGCCATCTTAACCAAGTCCATTCTCAAACGATTCAGCCTTGACTAGTTTTAATCTCTATCATGAAAATTACCGGGCGGTTTCGATGTTATTTTCATTATTTTTGTGACAGTGTAACAAGAACTCTTCGTCATTATTTGGAAAACACTCGTGAGAAAGACTATTTTTCTCTCCCTTTGACGCTTCAAAAGTTTATGAGATTCCACAGCGTTTGAAAACACGAGCCTTGGTTTTCCCCACACGACCGACCCACGAAACACTTTTGCGACGCCGAACTTCAGTCATTCCTGCAAACTGTTGTTGACGCACAAACCAAGAAACAAAGACAGAGATGTTGAGAAAACACACACACACACACACACACACACACACAACAATGAAACACAAGAGACAAGACACAAGCAAGGAAAATAAAAACAAGGACGAAGGAAATAGAAACAAGAGACAAAGGAGAAGGAAAGAATGTACGAACGAGAAAAAAAGAGACAAAGGAGATAAACAATAGAAACACGACACATGAGAAAAAGAAAAAAGACAAGGAAAAAAGGAACAAGGGAGAGGGAAGGAAGAAGCAACGGAAATGAAAAATAGGAACACGAGACAAAAGTGAAGGAAAAGACATGGAAAGAAGAAACGACAGAAATAAATAAAAAAAAAAAAAACGAGGAAATAAACAGGAGAATGTTAACACAATGTGATGATAATTTTCCACGTACAAGAAAGTATGAGTGGTTGTTGTTGTTTATCGTGAGACAAAGACAAAGGTGGTAAATGTTGTCAGCGTTAATTAATTACTATGAGGAATGAAAGGGATTGTGTGACTTGCTTTTATGTTCACTCCATTATAGACGACCCTTTGTGTCCCTTCCTTCTCAGCCCCGCCACAAGACACACTCAGCTGGTAATAATGCGACGACAACGTGTGTGTGTGTGTGTGTGTGTGATACTGGTTCGTATTCTGAAACACTTCCTTCTCTCACGCAGAATATTTTCAAAGGGCACAGAGATAAACAGTTGTGTTCTAACTGGTGGCTTCTTCAGTGAATGGCCAGAATTCTTGTTAAATTATCACTGCAATCATAGAAACATCCTTGATAACAACCTTGCCTGTCAGTACAGCTTGATACAGCTTGATAAAAAAAAAAATAGTCGAGAAGAAACGAGGTCCATTACCGTACCACGAATCAGGCACTGTTAGGTATACTACTACTACTACTGCTACTACTACTACTACTACTACTACTACTACTACTACTACTACTACTACAGTTATCAATATTAGAGACAAGTGTCATGAAGCAAGTTTTTTTTTATTATTTTCGTTCTTAGTTTCTTAAGGGGAACAATAAATGTAACTCGCCTCAAAACACACACACACACACACACACGCACGCACGCACGCACGCACGCACGCACGCACGCACGCACGCACGCACGCACGCACACACACACACACACACACACACACATACACACACACACACACACACACACTCTCTCTCTCTCTCTCTCTCTCTCCATCCCCAACTTGTCTGAGTGTCTGATCCCAATGATTCCTGTGACTACTATCACGCTCCACGGCGGGGATGAGATGTGGCAATCACGATCATGCGAGAAACGCGAGGCCCACCTTGGCCAGACATGAGTGTTCGGTTGTGTCATCCAAACACTCAGGTAGACCGATTCCTTAGAGGTGACCAGACGCCGCGGGGTCATCTCTCATCTACATAAAAAAATCCATTGTCTGCAAACTCTCTATAGGTACTGATTAGGAAGAAGAAACCAACAAGAATTTAACTATTCCCTAACTGCGTCATCCTTCTTCTTACGCCACATTAAATACAATTATTAAGTTCTCTTTGTTTAATTTTAATGCTGCTTGCTAAGAATATTAAACTTTTAAAATATCAACAGATTTTCTCAAAGCATCTACCCACACGCATATCCTGAGCACAGAACACGGAATGCTCCTCAGACGTTGTTAACCTCAATGCAGCTTGATTGAGACTGCTACTTATAAGATATCAATAGATCTTCTCAATGCATCTGTCCCCACGCCAGTCCTGGGAGCTGACAATGGAATACTCCTCAGACTGGAGCACGTCCTTGGTGGTGAATGCTGAAGGCGACCCTTGAGCCAGATGATCAAGGCTTTTGCTGCCAGAGCTTAACATGCCCTTCCTTTGAACCATCTGACCGAGTCAGCGGCTTAACGCCGTCTGTTTTCACGGTGTATATAATACGTAACAACAGCGGAGCTCGAAATAGAAGGGTGGGCTAAAGCAAAAAAATTGGTAGTGACCTAAAATTAGCCCTGTATTCTGATCCCGAAAATAGCAGCTTAGGGTTTTCCCGCAATTCTAATTCCTCTAATATACTGTAAAGTACAAAAAATAATAAATAAAAAATATATAAATTCTCAAGTTTTGCAAGGAGGTTGTAAGAACACCAGGGGACTTTGGCCTCAAGGAAAATGAAACACACAAAGGGAGTGCGACATGCCGGCTTCTGAACACTATACCACTGCAAATCTCCGCATTCCTTTCCGACAGGCAACTTGATCTAGACAGCTACAGACCAGACGGCAACACTCAGAAAACACTCCAACACCAAATGCGGCTTGTCACCACCACACACTTCCGATGCCTCACAAAATCATCTCCCTCAGCGACTTAATTGATGCGCCTCGTCCACACATGTCTGGGACACGCCCCACCCAGCTCGTGTGAAATGACTAAAGAGTAATAGTTGGGAATGAACGGCAGCACCCACTCACTTCCTGCACACTATTTCACAAGCGCGATAAGACTGACCACTGATTCCTCACCACCAGATGTTTGAGACGCAGTCATGCATTCCTGATTTTTTTTTTTTCTCTCTCTCTTTTAAGGATTATTTTCAGAGGCTACTGAGAATATTAGCTTTTTTTTTCTGTTCTGTTGATGGTGTACAGCTCTTGTTCACCAATGACAATGACCTGGAAGACATCTCTTGTAACTCTATCGGTTTCCACTAAAGTCAATTAAAAGCAGGTGAAACAAGACGCCGAGACGAGGGCGCAACCACACAAAACCCGCCAAGGAAGACACGGCATTCCAGGTTTTTCTTGGCCCATTCCACCAAGGCAGTAATTACAAACATTAATTGAACCCACCAAACTCACGAACATTTATCATTTGGGTGAAGGAAATTACAGAGACCCCACGGAAGAAGAAGGCTGGTTTCCATCCCCGCGGCTGCGTCTCTCACGTCAGCGAAGCATCACGATTACTGCACATGCTCAATAAAAAAAAAAAAAAAATAATAAAATAAAAAAAAATAAATAAAAAATAACTGCACATTGCATCTTGGGTAATTCCTGCACTTTCCTTCCTTGGCTTCTGAGCAAGTTGCCTAGATAAGTCATTAATATTTTTGTTTGGAATAATTTCGCTACCTTCTGGCGTTCATTTACCAAAACCTTTAATTGTGGGTGCGTAATAAAGGTACTGCATTATACTTTATTTATATATATCCACCTAAAGATACTTTTATCTATATATCCACCTAAGCTTCCTTCACATATTGGTCACTTCACGCTAAGGTTGCAGCTCAAATAATCTCGTTTCGGTAATACGCGTCAAGTATGAAGAAGGGAGCATAACGCGCGTATGTTGTATTTCATTAGTAGCTTAATAGCGGGACTCAAAACCATCTTGCACTCCCCTCGTATTGAGGTCAAGCAGCGTACTTACATCACCATCATCATCATCAGTAGTAGTAGTAGTAATAATAGCAGTAGTAGTAGTAGTAGTAGTAGTAGTAGTAGTAGTAGTAGTAGTAGTAGTAGTAGTAGTAGTAGTAGTGAGTTTTTGCATGTAATATTTAGTAGTTTAAAAATAATATAACAGACCATTGATGAAAGGATATTTGTTTCTATTAAGTTTAATTATCAACATGTAATATTAAATAATTTATAAAATTAAGACTTGGCAGTGAGTTAAAGCCTAATTAATATTGTGGCAGCAGTTGCGGTTATACTCTAAGGTTGAATAAGAATATATTGGTTTATTGTTAAATGAACATATAATTTTTAAGATAACCTGAAAAATAAAAAAGTGCACAAAGGTTGTTTCTTGCCTCTTTATCAAAACATGTCTAGTTCACGATATTTGGAGTCTAGCCTACTCGCTGACAAAAATGTTAAATAGCTGCGGTATCTTGACTGTGCAAAGGAATAGTAGTAGTAGTAGTAGTAGTAGTAGTAGTAGTAGTAGTAGACAATAGAAGAAAGAAAACTTTCGAGAACTTTTTTCTTTTTCCTTTCTTTCTCTTTCTCTTTCTCTCTCTCTCTCTCTCTCTTTTTTTTTATTGTGTTAAATGAAGCAAGGATACTATGATGCCAGTGATCGGCGCCACCAAGACCAAGGGGCGACTAACTAAGCCTCCACAAATGAAGAGGCTGATGATCTAAGCCTCACAGAAGAGTTACAGTACACAGCCTACCCAAAGCTCTACGCAAACAACAAAAATAAGTAACAAATCAATAAACATAATAATAATAATAATAATAATAATAATAATAATAATAATAATAAATAATAAATAAAAATTTTACAACAACAACAACAACAATAATAATAATAATAATAATAATAATAATAATAATAATAATAATAATAATAATAATAGTAATAATAATAACGTTTTTCTTATGAATTAGAAAAAAAAAAAAAACCTGACTGCTGGCTGAAAAAAAGTGATATGACAAACAATTGACTGATAGAGGAAATTACATCAAAGGTTATGCAGACAAGATTCTTATGGTCTGTAATCTAGAAAGGACTACAAGATCAAGTTCAGTTTAGATTGAAATATAAATAGATAAAAAAAAAAAGACAAAGACATAGCGAGAAATACCTCACAGAGTGGCACATGGCAGCAACAGACTCAGTAATCGAGTCACTAGTATCGGATTAGTAAGGAGCTTTTAAAGAAAACTGGACGGATTTATGGAACACCATGATAGGCAGGCACAGGTATTTGTGTTTTATACAGGATTTACCACATGAACACCCAATAGTATTTTTTGCACCTCCCTTACGTTCCTATGCTCTTGAAAAATAACTCTTACGAGAAACTAAACCTTTTAAAAAGCACATCTTGCGAAAAAAAAGTATCAGTGAAAAGGCAAGGCTAGTTACAATATAATTCCAGAGCTTTGCGAGTCTGTCTCAACACAAACACATTATCGATCAGCTCACTTTGCCATGAACACAGATCGTGCGCCCCACTTCCCCTGATCGCTTTGAAAACTCTCCTTCACTCTTTTCCTTTCCTGCACCACACAACGTTTCTACACCACTTGCTTTTGTGCTAATGTACAAATTCACTGAGTCCATTATCAGTATTGTATCGTAAGTGTGTGTGTGTGTGTGTGTGTGTGTGTGTGTGTGTGTGTGTGTGTGTGTGTGTGTGTGTGTGTGTGTGTGTCGTACATATTAAATTGTTTTTCTCCTTTTTTTGCTGATTGGAAAAAAAAAAAAAAACAGTGAATTACCCATTATTCGATATTAAACTAAAGAAAAAATTACACTGAGAGTCTTAATAAATAATTGACTTAAATCCTTTGTTTATAACTCTCTCTCTCTCTCTCTCTCTCTCTCTCTCTCTCTCTCTCTCTCTCTCTCTCTCTCTCTCTCTCTCTCTCTCTCTCTCTCTCTCTCTCTCTCTCTCTCTCTCTCTCTCTCTCTCTCTCTCTCTCTCTCTCTCTCTCTCTCTCTCTCTCTCTCTCTCTCTCTCTCTCTCTCTCTCTCTCTCTCTCTCTCTCTCTCTCTCTCTCTCTCTCTCTCTCTCTCTCTCTCTCTCTCTCTCTCTCTCTCTCTCTCTCTCTCTCTCTCTCTCTCTCTCTCTCTCTCTCTCTCTCTCTCTCTCTCTCTCTCTCTCTCTCTCTCGTCGTGTATATATTTTTGCTGTTTTTATTCTTCAGTATCTTCTATTCATGGTAACCCTTTTACTTCCAGCACGTGGTAACGCTCAGCACAAAAGCATCATTCATCCATTCCCTCTCCCTTCCCACTCACTCACTTCACTCAAACAACAACCACCAAAAGTCACGGACACGCTGAGCTTCGACTAATTATTCCGACCTCTCGCTTCCTGGAAAGTAAATCTACAGTGTGAATTTTCTGGTAACAAGCTTTCCTCTTTGCTCTTAATTCTCAATGAGTGTTTTGCTCCTCGCCTGCCCATGACCTTGTAATGAATGCAGGTGAGGCAGGTATGTTTACCGCTAATTGATATCTGCGTGGAAATTAAATCCACCTGAGAATCAGGTGACTTCAATTTTCAGAGCCATTAATCAAGATAGCGGGTTAAAGCTTGATGGAGAGAGAGAGAGAGAGAGAGAGAGAGAGAGAGAGAGAGAGAGAGAGAGAGAGAGAGAGAGAGAGAGAGAGAGAGAGAGAAATCATCCTTTTATGAAACGGAAGAGACACAAGCCCTTGTTTTTTCTTACTGGATATAGAAATAACGTTCCTGAGAGAGAGAGAGAGAGAGAGAGAGAGAGAGAGAGAGAGAGAGAGAGAGAGAGAGAGAGAGAGAGAGAGAGAGAGAGAGAGTCTGCTAAGTTCCTGGGAAGTTGAATATTGTTGTTACTCTTATAAGTATCATAATAATTATTGAAATGACAAATACAAGAATAATAATCATCATCATAATGTGCATCATTCTTTTCCATGCCTGCAATTCATGAGGCACACACACACACACACACACACACACACACACACACACACACACACACACACACACACACACACACACACACACACACACACACACACACACACCCTCTCCCTTCCATTCCTCCACCCGCCGTTCCTCCTCCTGGTCGGAAGCTTTCATCCTGCTAAGTAAATCCCCTATAAAGGACAAATATTAGCTTGAGAAGTCTTTGCTTATAATTGGCATCGTCAAGCATCATGATAAAGAAAACAAATAATTTGGTTCAACACATCGACAGTTCAATGACCGATATAGTTCTTGCTTTAGCTAAAATAAAAGAAAAAAATAATACTCGTAATTCTTTTGTGCCCCTTTACAATAAACTGATCTCTTGCAGCATAACAGGATACAGTACAACACAACGCTGCACAACACAAACAAACACAACACATATCACAATACAAGCCCCTTACAACACAACACAAAACAACATACTGCCTTCTTACAACACAATACAACACTGTACAGTACACTTCCCTCACACAACACAACTCAACACAACACACTGCCCAAACACAACACAACAACACAAAACAACAGGAACCACACGATCTCATGTACACGTCATGGAAGCTAGGCAGCAGGAGGAGGAGGAGGAGGAGGAGGAAGAGGGGGGACTTGTACGTAGAAGAGATCAGGAAACGATGAGAAAAGAGGTGATTGGGCACAAGGAGGAGGAGGAGGAGGGTTGCGTAGGATGATGGGAAACCCCAGAGGTGAATGAGAAAGAGGAGGAGGAGGAGGAGGAGGAGGAGGAGGAGGAGGAGGAGGAGGAGAACACAACAAGTAAAAAAACAGGACTAAAAAGTTAACACTTTTCTAAAATCTCTCTCTCTCTCTCTCTCTCTCTCTCTCTCTCTCTCTCTCTCTCTCTCTCTCTCTCTCTCTCTCTGGAAATAAGCCAGAGCATGAAGTGTGTGTGTGTGTGTGTGTGTGTGTGTGTGTGTGTGTGTGTGTGTGTGTGTGTGTGTGTGTGTGTGTGTGTGTGTGAGTGTGTGTGTAAATAATAATAATAATAATAAACGGTTTATTATTTAGGCAGTTGACGACTGAAAATGTACATAGGGGGTGGGGAAAAACTTAACATTAATCCTAAAGGTAAGTCTAATCTAGGAGGGAAATACTATTGATTGATGGCTCGCACCATGGTGGGAATCGCACTGAGTCTGTACCGGTCCGTGCACGGCGCCTTTAGGGGCGTTATTTTGTTGTGGTGTCTGGTGGCACGGACCGGGCGAGGCGCGTCAGGCGGCAGCATGTTTCTGAGACGTGGATGATGTAGTAGTTCCCTTCCAAACTTCTCCAGAGCCTCTCGGTGCCTGGTGGATATTCTGGACAGACTCAGGGTGGTCAGGGCTTCTTCGTAGGTGGTGTATGCAGGGCCAAGGATGACCCTGCACGCCCTTTTCTGCACACTCTCTAGCTGTAGCTGTTGAGTGTGTGTGAGGGAGGAGGACCACGTTGGGGAGGCGTACATGAGTTTAGGGAGGATGAAGGTAAGGTGCGTGTGTGGTGAGAGAAGCTGTTTACATGTGTCAACTTTATGATTATGCATTAAAGTTCTCTCTCTCTCTCTCTCTCTCTCTCTCTCTCTCTCTCTCTCTCTCTCTCTCTCTCTCTCTCTCTCTCTCTCTCTCTCACCAGTTTCTTCTTCTCTTCCCTTCCATCTCTCCCCTCCTCCTTCCTTCCTTCCTTCCTTCCTTTCTTCCTTCCTTCCTTCTTTCCCTAGTTGTCTCATTCCTTTCCTTCATTCCATTCCTTGCTTCCCCTTTTCTTCCCTCCTCCAACTTCTCTCCCTTTCTTCCTTCCTCCTTCCCTCCTCCCCAACACCACTTCCCTTATTCCTTCCTACCTTCCTTCACTCCATTCCTCTCTCTCTCTCTCTTTCTTTCCTTATTGAATTATGTAGATGAAGGAGGGAGTAAGAGAGGGAGGGAGGGAGGAAGGGAGGGAGAAAAGAAGGGAGGAATATATGGTTAGGGTAAAGAAAAGAGGAAGGAAAGAAAGAAAGAAAGAAAGAAAGAAAGAAAGACAGACAGAAATGAACAAAGAGAAAGACAAGTAGGAAAGAAAGAGACAGAAAGAAAAGAAAAGAATGGTATGGAAGGAAGAGAGAGAGAGAGAGAGAGAGAGAGAGAGAGAGAGAGAGAGAGAGAGAGAGAGAGAGAGAGAGAGAGAGAGAGAGAGAGAGAGAGAGACCAAACCTATAACACCCACCCACCCATCCACATACACACATACACACGCTCACACACACACACACACACACACACACACACACACACACACACACACACACACACACACACACACACACACACACACACACACACACACACACACACACACACACACACACACACACACACACACACACACACACACACACACACACACACACACACAAGTAATTAATTAGGCCGCAGGTAAAAATGAAGAAGCGAGCAATAGGAAGAGACAAATAAGTAATACATAGAGTCTACCTGTGGAAGTTAATACAAAGAGATAGTGATGAGAGTGTGGAGGAGATGAAAATGATAAGCATGCAGTTAAAGATTAGAGGTTATATTGTGCATGGGAAATATATTAGCAAGTAAACAGAAAGTAAGTTATAAGTAGAAGATTTGTAATGCAGAGAGAGAGAGAGAGAGAGAGAGAGAGAGAGAGAGAGAGAGAGAGAGAGAGAGAGAGAGAGAGGTAGTACTGAATGGAGAATTGATAGACTGGTAGTAGAAATGACTATTCTTTCCCTACCTTCTTCTTTCTCTTCTTATTTTCTCTTTCTGTGACTTTTTTCTATCTCTCCTCTTCTTTCTCTCTTTCCCTCTATATCCTCTTCTTTTTCTTTTTCTGTGACCTATTTTTTTGTATTTTTCCTCTTTTTTCCCTCTCTTCTATTCCTTTTCCGTGATTTTTTTTCAGCCTCTGCTCTTCTTTCTCTTTTTCTCTCTTTCCTCATTTTTTTTTGTGTAGGTCTCCTCTTCTTTCCGTCTTTCTCTCGGCTTCTTATTCCATGATTCTGGACTTTTCTCTCCCTCTCCTCCTCAATGTCTAATTTCATTTTCCTCATCATCATATTTTCTGGAGTAGTATCTTGCGCGCCTCCTTCTGCTCCTTAGCCTCAGAATAAGTAAAGTTCTGACGAAGTACCACCCGCTGCCGTCAAAAAAAGTATTTCTGTTGTCTAAACTTTGCTTGGTTTCATTTTCTCTCCCCCTGAGCTACTAACCCACTGAATGGCTCCAATTTGACCTCTTGACTGTTAATGACACACGTTTCACTTCACTTGGGTTACCTTAGATAAATAACACACAGAGCCGAAATAGAACAGCAGGCCCCGGGAGGTTCCAAGCACCTCATTGTTTACGTCTTTTGAAATTATTCTCTCAGATTGCTACACATTTCCATTCGTTCGTGGCGGTGACAAGTAGATCAAAGGGTCTAGTGTAAGCGCAGTGTGTGATTTCAAAGCGCGAAGTGACGTCAACAGGAGTGATCGAGTCTCAAATGTTTTAGTGGCCCAGTCAGAATCGTAAAGGGAAGTGTGTGTTTCTGAACATGTGGTGCTGAGATCAATTTTAGGGGGTACTGAAAAATGCTGCGTATATTGTAAGGCGGTACAATGTAAACGCTCCTTGCAAGGCACACCAAACTATCGGGAGTGTACTTTTATATTTGATGAAGTTAGCCTTATTTTCAACTGTTAATACAACTGTAGTTAATATAACCAGATATTATAATTAACAGGCGCGGGAGTGTCCAGACTAGACGCAAGGGATGCTGGGGTCGCAAAAAAAGGTTAAGAAATGTTAGTCTATGGAGAGATGAAGTAGTAAGTGTCACATTGTCATTGGCAGTAAAGTGTTAACAAAGCTACAAGAAAAGAAAATCTGAACTTCGTTACACTACAAATGAGAATAAAGAATACTTGTAGCCATCCTGTCCTCGCCTGATATATAACACAAGCACAGGGAAGGAGGGACAGAAACACCTAAACAGAGAAGAGGAATAAAAATGTTAAAAGAAGAAGAAAGAAAAGAAAAAAAGAAGGAAAAAATGAGGATAAAAGAAGAAAAAAAACAGTTGTTGGTACATAGATAACAAAAGAAAGTTTATACAAAAGAGGATTATTAATTATGTTACTGGAGAAAGAAAAATAAAGGAAAAAGAAGCTTAAAAAGGAAAATAAACAAAGTAGATGCATAAATAAAGAAAGGAAGTTATTACACAAAAGGGAATTACAAATTAT
>NC_087170.1:1111726-1141726 GCF_035594125.1 Scylla paramamosain | reverse complement strand
AGAAGAAGAAGAAATTGAAGAAGAAGAAGAAGAAATTGAAGAAGAAGAAGAAGAAATTGAAGAAGAAGAAGAAGAAGAAGAAGAAGAAGAAGAAGAAGAAGAAGAAGAAGAAGAAGAAGAAGAAGAAGAAGAAGAAGAAGAAGAAGAAGAAGAAGAAGAAGAAGAAGAAGAAGAAGAAGAAGAAGAAGAAGAAGAAGAAGAAGAAGAAGAAGAAGAAGAAGAAGAAGAAGAAGAAGAAGAAGAAGAAGAAGAAGAAGAAGAAGAAGAAGAAGAAGAAGAAGAAGAAGAAGAAGAAGAAGAAGAAGAAGAAGAAGAAGAAGAAGAAGAAGAAGAAGAAGAAGAAGAAGAAGAAGAAGAAGAAGAAGAAGAAGAAGAAGAAGAAGAAGAAGAAGAAGAAGAAGAAGAAGAAGAAGAAGAAGAAGAAGAAGAAGAAGAAGAAGAAGAAGAAGAAGAAGAAGAAGAAGAAGAAGAAGAAGAAGAAGAAGAAGAAGAAGAAGAAGAAGAAGAAGAAGAAGAAGAAGAAGAAGAAGAAGAAGAAGAAGAAGAAGAAGAAGAAGAAGAAGAAGAAGAAGAAGAAGAAGAAGAAGAAGAAGAAGAAGAAGAAGAAGAAGAAGAAGAAGAAGAAGAAGAAGAAGAAGAAGAAGAAGAAGAAGAAGAAGAAGAAGAAGAAGAAGAAGAAGAAGAAGAAGAAGAAGAAGAAGAAGAAGAAGAAGAAGAAGAAGAAGAAGAAGAAGAAGAAGAAGAAGAAGAAGAAGAAGAAGAAGAAGAAGAAGAAGAAGAAGAAGAAGAAGAAGAAGAAGAAGAAGAAGAAGAAGAAGAAGAAGAAGAAGAAGAAGAAGAAGAAGAAGAAGAAGAAGAAGAAGAAGAAGAAGAAGAAGAAGAAGAACAACAACAACAACAACAACAACAACAACAACAACAACAACAACAACAACAACAACAACAACAACAACAACAACAACAACAACAACAACAACAACAACAACAACAACAACAACAACAACAACAACAACAACAACAACAACAACAACAACAACAACAACAACAACAACAACAACAACAACAACAACAACAACAACAACAACAACAACAACAACAACAACAACAACAACAACAACAACAACAACAACAACAACAACAACAACAACAACAACAACAACAACAACAACAACAACAACAACAACAACAACAACAACAACAACAACAACAACAACAACAACAACAACAACAACAACAAGGTGATTACTTTTCTAGCAACACTACCAAGAGCGAGAGAGACAAGAAGAATCAGTCTCCCCTGTGCAATTAACATGCAAAGGTAAATGAGAGATAAACACTAAGGGTAGATACAACACCTGAACTAAATGATATTACAAGAACAAGGTAATTAATAATTTCCATCGCCACAAAAGGAGAACCAAGACTAATAACTTTCTCACCTAAGGAGTGAACACACACAGGTAAGGCAGGTGAGATGAAAGGTAAACACACAAATAACTCAGTAACAATCACACAGAAGGAACATTACTTACTGAAATACAAAACCCAGACAGTAAGGAGTAATATCCTTGTTCTCACCTGTGCTATTAATAAACACAGGTAGAAGAGAAGAGGACAGTTCAATGAAAGGTAAATACATAAAGAAAAGAAAAAATGTTATAGGAAAGAGGATTATTGTCTTTTGGAAATGCACAACAAGGAGAGCAAGGAATAATAATCACTTTCTCACCTCAAATATTAATAGCCACAGGTAAGACAGATGGAATTAAAGGTAATTATATAAACAAAAAAGCAGGAATTATTACAAGAATAGAGGATTACTATTTCCTAACAATTCAATAAAAAGTAATTGATAATAACTCTCCTCTCACCTTAGCTATTAATAAACACAGATGAAGGACAACATGACAGGTGGAACTAAAGCTAGAGTTACTTAAAAAAAAAAAAAAAAAAAAAAGAGGACAAAAATGTTACGCGAAAGAAGATTGCTGTCTTTTTAATCTACATGGAAAAAGAGAACAAGGAATAATCACCTTGGCACTTGAAATATTAATAGCCACAGGTAAGACAGGCAGGATTAAAGGTAAATAAAAAAAAAAAAAATATTATACGAAAAGAGTATTATTATTTTAACTACTCATAAAAAAAAATAAGGAAAAAATAACTTTCTTCTCACTAACAACACTCACAGGTAGGACAGGTAAAGTAACTCCCAAAACTATCTTTAAAAAAATAAAAGGTTTACATTCTGACACAATGGACGATACTATTTGGCACGTTTGGTGATTACGGTGACAACAGTTATTGTTATCATCAATATCATTACTGGTGAAAGCTTTGCATGACAGCGAGGGATGGTCCTGCTTGTCTCCGAAGCTTCCGACGAGAGAGCAGACAAAGCCATTTACTCGTAGATATTACCATTACGTAATGAAGGTGAGGCCTATGAATAATTATGGAGATATCTTATTAAGTAAAGTGGACAAAAATGAAGGCTGATGCTATGACTCCTTTTATTTATTTATTTATTTATTTTATTTTCGCGGGAATGGAAAAAAATAAAAAATAAAAAAAGTTGCTTCATTTATTGTATTGCCGCACTCCTACGTGAGTTGATTGAATTAATATTGCTTTTGAAAAATAATAAGTAATCATAATAGAATACTGTGAGACCCTCGGATATACGACAGGAAAACAATGAGGAACAAGATTACTGCCATTCATCTCCTTCTCTTGTGCGTATCGTTCCTTCTGCACTCAGCTAAATACTCTCTCTCTCTCTCTCTCTCTCTCTCTCTCTCTCTCTCTCTCTCTCTCTCTCTCTCTCTCTCTCTCTTACACAATCCCTGTGGCCACGTCCGTAATCACACCTTCCCTTTCGTGCAAAATACTTCCCCCGCCTCGCCAGGCTTGAATGAAGGCGCGCGCACACACACACACACACACACACACACACACACACACACACACACACATTTAATACACTGCAGCCTATCACGTCACTGCTTCTCCCTTATTTCCCTCCCTACCTCGACTGTCCCATCCACATCCTTATCATCGTCTATCACTGCTACTACTACGACTACCTCTACTACTACTACTACTACTACTACTACTACTACTACTACTACTACTACTACTACTACTAAAAGTGCTGCTGCTACTACTACTACTATTACTGCTTTACTTATATAGAAGATATGTTTGCAGAAAAAATGGATGAGAAATAGCAGAGTAAAAATTGCATGCTGTTGCCTTGACACTAGCGAGCCTTCCCTCTCCCCTCTCCTCAGGGACACACACACACACACACACACACACACACACACACACACACACACACCACCCTTCCACCATGCTCATCGCTACACCCTCAGCACCTCAGCCGTCACACCTACACGTTCATCCTATTACTACTACTACTACTACTACTACTACTACTACTACTACTAGCACTACTACTGCACACTTTCCTCAGACCTCAGCCAGCCCGTCCCCTCTGTGAGCCAGACACAAGTGGTGCAGTGTGCGTGATGGGGCCTCGCAACTTTACAACAATTCCTCTCGTGGTGACCTTGAGCGAGAAGGGTTTCGAGGGTGTAGGTAATGATGAGAGAGAGAGAGAGAGAGAGAGAGAGAGAGAGAGAGAGAGAGAGAGAGAGAGAGAGAGAGAGAGAGAGAGAGAGAGAGAGAGAGAGAGAGAATAAACAAAACAGACAAGGAAGATTTAACAGGATTACAGCCAGTGACCGGGATACACACGCATCAGCAGCACAAGAAGGTGTTGCTCTAATAAGGCGATTATTTCCTGTGGGTTGTTATGCAGAATTACCATCAGTGCAGGAAGGGTCCTAGGAAAGTCTGAGGGGAAGGGAGAAAGAAAGGTTACATTATCACGAAGAAAAAAGATGTTTCTCTTATTTTGTTGTGGTTCCAGGAGGGGGTGAGAACAAAGAAAGACACAAAGTCTGAGAAAACTACGCCTGATGAGAGAGTAAGGCGCCATGAAGGTCGGAGACGCCAAATAATTGCAACGGAAGGCAAGGCTGCCACAAACGCGTCAGTGACACGTCAGCCTGTCGTCCACCACGCCCTCACTGAGGCTAACGAGCCACTCAGGAGCTGCTGCAGGAGACGGACAGGCACCGGTGTGTTATATACCTGGGATTGGGGCGACTGTAATGACGTGAGGCGAGGCGAGAACAGGGCGCTAATACCCGTCTTCCCGCCCGCCTCCCTTCCTTCCTGTGTGCATGACTGACTGACTCACTGAGCGCAAGGGCATGCCAAGACTTGCACGGCTACACGAACCAAGTCACTAAGTCAGGAGGTCACCAACTTGATAATGAGTCACGGTGGTGAAGGGGAAGCACCCCCGCCTCTTCCGTCCCCCCTCCTCCCTGCCCCCTTATCCCTGCCCCCTCCTTCCTCCTGGACACTGACTCACACATAACACACGGCCAGAGTTGTGAGGTATGATTCAAAGCCTTGCCATGCCGCTGTGCTGTTAGAGTTAGGCTGAGTTATGGTGGCACAGGCGGCGCGCCATGCTGGAAAAAAATATGACCCGAGGGCGACCAGAGGTGGAAAAACGTGGGAGAGAGGGAGGTAGGGATGGAGAGAGGGAGGGAGGGAGGAATGAAAGGACGCACATTCATAATGGTGTCTTTTTTCAGACCCTCAAT
The DNA here is from genome assembly GCF_035594125.1 of Scylla paramamosain. NCBI lineage: Eukaryota > Metazoa > Arthropoda > Malacostraca > Decapoda > Portunidae > Scylla > Scylla paramamosain. The sequence goes on along the minus strand of NC_087170.1, from coordinate 1,137,041 downwards.
TCGATCTTACTCGTTCTTGCATTGCGCCTGACCAAGGTTCTATTTAAAACCTGTGGTCCGTAAAATCACCTACATGTGTGCCTGTGTGTGTGTGTGTGTGTGTGTGTGTGTGTGTGTGTGTGTGTGTGTGTTGTATTTAGAGACGATGCCTTCCCTTCCCTTCCTTCTCTATAGAGGATGCAAGACTGTACCTGTGTTTGTGTTCGCGAAGTTCACGTATGTGAACATATATGTGGCACAGTATAGCATACTATACACTCCATCACTCATTATTGTGTCATGTGCTGCAAACAACAAAACAAGTAGTCTATTATTACCTCTATCATGTGCAAAATGGCGGCTCAAATAGGAACAAGTCAGGGTGTAAACATTTGCGCTACTTGTGTAATTCTTTATTCAGGTCTGTATAAAAGCTTCGGCTTGATGGACCTGGCCTTACGTATTGAACTGTGTATGAAATGCAGAAATGCATTAATGTTACAAAAGGCAAACAAAATATATCAATCAGTCAATATTACTCAACCTCTCTCTCTCTCTCTCTCTCTCTCTCTCTCTCTCTCTCTCTCTCTCTCTCTCTCTCTCTCTCAGGCGGTCTGTTCACCACCATCCTACTTTTCGCCACTCAGCCAAAACTGAACCAAGGTACATTTTTAATTTCATGAGAACTAGGATGGGAGCAAAAAGCAGTCGATTGTCAGTGGAGGCACGGCTGAGCCTCCTGGGCGAGTGTGGCGTGGACGCCGTGAGGCTGTCCCGCCCCCGCTCAGGGGGCTGCTGTGGGAGGGGGAGGCGCTCTCTGGCCTCCTTTACCTTCCGGCAAGGGGCCGAGGAGGGGGCAAAGCCCCTCGTGTCGGATCAGGCGGCCAGCCTGAACATGGACAAGCTGGCCGCCTTGGACCAGGAGACACCCATCAGGGTGCACTGCCTGGCAGGAGGCGCAACAGTCTTCTGCCAGGACCTGCCCCTGAGGGACCTCCTGGCCGGACTGAAGTACACTACGGCGGGGCGTCACGCCGTTTTGTACTTCAGCCTGGCCGGAGGTCTGGGTGTCCACGGGGGGCAGGGGCAGGGCTGCCCCGTGCTCTTTTGCAACAGCAAGAGAGTGGGCAGCCGCCCCAAGCCCCCCCAGGAGGACCAGGCTGTCCGCGTCCCCGAGGCGGGGCAGGAGGCCGGCCCCGCCCCAGAGGCTGGCCAGGTGGTGGTGGCCAGCCCGGGGCACGAGGCCGGCCACGCCCCTGAGGCTGGCCAGGTGGTGGCGGCCAGCCCAGGGCACGAGGCCTGCCCCGCCCCAGAGGCTGGCCAGGTGGTGGCGGCCAGCCTGGGACACGAGGTCGGCCCCTCCCCTGAGGCTGGCCAGGTGGTGGCGGCCAGCCCGGGGAAGGAGGCCGGACCCGCCCCTGAGGCTGGCCAGGTGGTGGCGGCCAGCCCGGGGAAGGATAGCCTGGGCCTGTGGGTCTCGGCCCCCAGCCCGGAGGAGGGGCAAAAGGAGGCCAGGAGCGCCACGACCCCCGCGGAGGACGAGGGAGCGGGGCTCGTCCTCCGAGGAGTGGGGAAGGGAGTGGTGGCCCCTTCCCCACCACCACAGCGCCAACTCCCCCAGCCATGGAAGGCTCGCCAGGGGAGGGGCAGGGCTGGAAGCAGGTTGTCCCACGGCCTGTGGGACAACCTGCTCGCCATTGCACAGACCCTGTCCCTCACCCTGGTGGTGTACTCCGCCCTGCTGGAGTACTTCCCTGACTGAGGGGGGCAGCCGGCCCCACAGGGCAGTCGGCTGCCCGGGGAGGGGGGAGGGGGGAGGGGGGAGGGGATAGGTTAGGTGGGAGGGGGGAGGGGGGAGGGGGGAGGGGATAGGATAGGTGGGAGGGGGGAGGGGGGGAGGGAAGACAGCCGGGAGGGGGGAGGGAGTGCTGTCTTGGGAGGGGGGAGGGGGGGAAAGGGGTAGGTTAGGTTAGAATAGCTTAGGTTAGGTTAGCTTAGGTTAGGGTAGGTTAGGTTACGAGTAGGTTAGGTTAGGTTAGGTTAGATTCGGTTAGGTTAGGTTAGGTTAGATTAGATTAGGTTAGGTTAGATTAGGTTAGGTTAGGTTAGATTCGTTAGGTTAGGTTAGATTAGGTTAGGTTAGGTTAGGGTAGGTTAGATTAGGTTAGGTTAGGTTAGGTTAGGTTAGGTTAGGTTAGATTAGGTTAGGTTAGGTTAGGTTAGGTTAGATTAGGTTAGATTAGGTTAGGTTAGATTAGGTTAGGTTAGGTTAGATTAGGTTAGGTTAGGTTAGATTAGGTTAGGTTAGGTTAGATTAGGTTAGGTTAGGTTAGATTAGGTTAGGTTAGGTTAGATTAGCTTAGATTAGGTTAGGTTAGGTTAGGTTAGGTTAGATTAGGTTAGGTTAGGTTAAGCTATCAGGACAAGTAAATAACAACACCGCCGTGTGCGGCGGCCATCATGTGAGCAATGCACGTATTTTCGTGACCACCTGCTGCCTTGGCAGAGACAGAGCGAGAGAGAGGGAATCACGTTTTTTGCATGGCCAATTTTCCTTTGTTTCTTCTTCGCATATTTTATTATTCGCATATTTATTACCAAATTACTCGAGAATGAGCCTTATTGGAAGCTAAGGGAAAATAAACTGTATGATCGAAGTATGGGAACATTAATATAAGTACTTGAAAATGTACCTTATGGAAAGTATAGGAAAATTAACCGTATGATCGAAGTAGGGGAAAATAAATATAGCTACCTGAAAAACAACATTATTGAAAGTTATGAGAGAGAGAGAGAGAGAGAGAGAGAGAGAGAGAGAGAGAGAGAGAGAGAGAGAGAGAGAGAGAGAGAGAGAGAGAGAGAGAGACCTGCGCTTGGTGGCCACCGACGACGACCAACATCACCCAGCACCAGTAACGTCACTGGAGCACCGCCGGGACGTGTCGGCACTAGTGGTGTGCCACAAAACTCAGGTGCAGAGGGTCCCTCACCTTGACCCCCTGAGGCTGCTGCCACACACAGTGCAGAGGTGCACCAGAGCTGCGGCCAGTAGCCACGAGCTAGTGAAGGTGCCTCGATCTCGCTCTAGCCAACACCAGCGCACCTACACAGCCAAGACTTCGCGGCTGTGGAACATGTTCACGGCGGCCACGCCCCAAGTGCAGGACATGTCCACGCACCAGGTGAAGCTGGCAGCCCATAGCTGGCGTAGCACGCACCTGTCCCTACTGGCGCTTTAAGTTTTTACTGTATTATTGTATTAGTATTATTATCTTTATATTAAGTATGTATAGTATGTATACTATCATAGGCTTTTAAAACAATTCCATACTCAACGTGCAATTTTAAGCCTTTCTGTAAGTATTTGTTTAAATAAAAACAAATACTTATACTTACAGTATTTGTTTAAATAAAAACAAATACTTACAGAAAGGTTTTTTCTCCTTACAGTAGAAAAATCAAGCACAGGATAATCGCCGACTCCGATGCACGCCGAACAAAGGTGAATCAAGATGGCAGGCAGCATTCGCGCGTGCCGTGCGGCGTGGAGCAAGTCGGTAAGCGGGTCAAACCAGAGCAAGGAAAATAAATGAAAAGTACAAAATAAAGGCATTTCCATAAGTCGAAGGCAGCCGTGTGGAGGTGAAACACAGTGACCACACTCGTCAAGGTGCTGCGGGGAGGTGGTGGTGCCTCCACCGGGCTCCTCAGAATGCTCATTTCGCCATTTTTCAATCCCTGAATTCAGCATCTCAAAATTCCAGCGACTACAGCAAACTTCGCCAAAGTGTCAAAGTGGCATGCTGGCCAAGCAGGTAAGCAGTGATGAGGGCTGCACACCTTGCCGCGTCACCTCGTGGCTGAAATACACAACACCAGACACTGAAAGTACTTAGTGCTACTTACATTGGACTTCACCTCTTGATGGTGATGGTGGTGGTGGTGGTGGTGGTGGTGGTGGTGGTGGAGGTGGAGGTGGTGGTGGCGATCGTTACCTGTGACGGTGAAAAAAAAAAAAGTCAATTAGATGATAAAAAAGAAAATTAACAAAACAAAATTGCACACTTTGTATCATAGTCATATTTTCTCCTTCAGAACACAACAAGACGAGGACATGCATCGTTTGTGTACGTCTGATTGTTCTTTCTTACTTTGACTTTCCTTTGTCTCACACTAACACTTTCCTAACAGACTTTTTTTTTTCATTTACATCAACAAATAAACAATACGTACAGCAATATGAAGTGCAACAGACATTTCCCGAAGACTTACAAAAAATACACCCAACACTCTATGGTTTACGAAACACATACGAAACACTGTACACATACTTACTGAAACACCACAAACTTCCTTCGTAGGTTTGACAAATGCAGCAAACATTCTACACACAGGTAACTAACTGTGACAAACATTCTAGGTACACTTAATGGAATGTGGGAAAACAATATCAAAATATCATAGATGGTTATACACTGTTCTATAAAGACAAGGAAAACAGGAGAGGAGGAGGCGTCGCGTTATACGTTAGGGACACATTACAGTGTTGTATTAACAGTAGAATTAAAACTGATAGCAAAACAGAGTCGATATGGGTAGATATTAAGGAAGGATCACAGTCAGTAGTACTGGGAGTAGTGTACAGGCCACCGAACAGTACAAAGGAAATTAACACCTCACTGTGGCAGGAAATAAATAGAGCAGGCAGGTACAGTCAGGTATGTGTGCTAGGAATATAGACTGGGAATATAGACTGAAGCCTGATGGTGGGTAACAAGGAAGCAGAGGAATTTCTTAAGGTATTTCAGGATGAATTTTTAAAACAGGTAGTCGTAGAACACACAAGGGGGAACAGTATTCCAGATTTAATTCTTACTAACAGGGAGGAAGCAGTCACACTGGTAGAGGTTGGAGGACAGCTAGGTAACAGTGACCATTAAGAAATTAGGTACAATTTAAAATGGGAGGAAACTTTTAGAAGCAAAAACACTAGTAAAATACCTGACTTTAGGAGAGCAGATTTTAAGGAATTAAAAAGGTACCTCCAAGGAGTTGACTGGCAACAGATGCAGGGTGAGGTCATGTCGGGGCCGGAGTTGAGAGAGATAAGGCAGGATGAGAGAGGTGAGGTGAGGTGTGAGGGCATTGAGATAGGAAGGTTGGAGTGGCCCTGAGCCGCGCGGGCAGTACTGGCAGGAGGAAGCCACCGCTCTCCCCCGTCCGCCATATTGATGTGGGAGCTGTCACTTACCAAGCATTTTTCTTGTACCCCTTTTTACACTGTTTACACTCATTTATAATATGCTGCCGTGTCAAATGAAACTACTGTGTTACTGCTACCCATATATTGTATGCCAACATGTCCTTATAACTAGATATTATAGATTATATACATAATCACATTCCACTAAATAATACTAATTTGTTCATCGTGGTTCTACTTTTGACCCCTTTACGAAATCAGTCTTGCAGTAAACTGTCTGGCTGCATATCTGTACCTGACCTGCAGATAGGTCTCGGCTACAGCCTTGATTAGTAACAGGAGATGATTAGTGACAGGCTCACTGTCTAACATGTGTTGTGCCAGGCTGGAGAAGACAATCCTCTCCTGGAACTCAGACAGTACAAGTGTTACAATGTTGTGCCAAGCATGTGTTGACAGCTTTGCATATGGTTGGTCACTACACAGTAACACTTTCTCTCTGAATTTCCTTTCACACACAAGGCAAATGGCAACAACATCTCTGGATGGAAAAGAGAGGTGGCCTTTATTTTTAACTGAGATTAATCCGTGAGTCGCATCCGGATGATGGCTAAATAGAGCATTACAACACGACTCACAATTTAAAAATCTCTTAAGCTTTAAACTGACAAACCCGGCTATATAGCTAACGATTTTGTCAGAGTAAGGAGAAAGAACACAGGCAGAAGCTAAGCTTTTGCTGCCCACCTCAGATTCCTTGTTTTCATCAGTTACAACAGCCTCTAGAACTCTGCTTTTATGAAGGGAATGGTTGATGACACTGCTAGAAGGTACACTTGCATTAGGAGCCTCTAAATAGTGACTCGAGGCGGTGAGGATCGGGACAGACTCTAAAGGCATACAATTCCCACGACTTACTTCTTGTATTTCAGAGTGTGTCAACACCCTCTTGTAGGCAGCTAAGAACTGCCGAGCAGATGGATTGTTATTGAACCCTCCCTTACTTCTTATCATGCTGAAAAACAATTCAATATGGTCCTGACTCATCTTATAAGTTAAAAGATATTCTAAGACTGGTTTTGGAGAAGTAAGCAACATTTCATTAATCTTTTCAATACTTCCTATCTCAAACTATTTTCACTTACTAGGTTTTTTTGTTTCAATGCACTGATCACAGAACACAATTCGGCATTTTTTTTCTTGAGTCGTCTTGTTTTCTGATGCAACAGTTTAATTTTTTTTCTAGACTTCACGAGTTGTGTTTCTGTTTCTCCCAGCTTCCTCTTTAGCTGGGCTTTGGTTGGTGACTCACCTGAGTTTGTTTGCACAGGATTTTCCGGCACAGCTAAAGTAGAATGTCCACTATCTTGCGCTTCTTGTGGGACAGGATCACAGAGAGGGCGAGATTTGGGAGGTTTCATTTTGCTTGTTTTTTTCTGTAAGTGTGAAGGGAAAGCCTCAAATATGCTGGGAACAACACCATCTCGCAGCCTCACGTAACACAAGGACGTCCTGTCGAAATCATCAGGTCTAAAGTGCTTGGAGCAGAGCCGTGCCTGTTTGCCTGGGGTGTAGTTGTCTCTTCGTATAGCTGCAAGCCATTCCTTTCTTCTGCTCGGGTCCTTTGGTAGCCTGTAAACATGTTCCTAACACTGCGATCAAATAATCAAAGCGCCTATTTCCTGTGCGTCAGTCTTCATTATGAAAATCATGCACACTTCCTAGAACATCATATATATATAAATGAATATATAAATAACTTACTGGTGAAATGTAATGGATGGATCAGATTTTTTGTTCGCTTGTTCATTGCACCCAAATGCAACACAGGTAGTCGGCATTTCACACCACGCACGGAGCAACACTCCTGTCTTTACTCTCTCTATACGAGAGCTCTACTGAATTATTGACTGAGAGAGTATGTGTAGGTCGACTTGGGTCAAGACCTGACACTCCTTAATAAGCACCCTGACACAGGCTTAACTCGAGCTAACCTGACTCATCATAGCCCAACCCATACGGACCTGACTCTCCTTAGTAACTATGGGACCTCATCCCAACCCCAACATAAAAGAGGGGTCATACATACATTCCAACATAGCGAAATACTTCCATGACGTGTTTCATCTCTGCCCTGCAGTTGCTGCCTATCCTACGACAATATGGCCGCCTGACAGTTGGGTGGCTTCACCCAGGACGCCTCAAGGCCACTCCAACCTTCCTATCTCAATGTGTGAGGGTGTAGGACAAGAGGAGGGAAGATGTGTCCGGAAGGGGCGGAGGAGAGAGAGAGGGAGATAGGTATGAATATGCTGAAGGGTCAGGTCATGCTGAAATGGGAGAGGAGAGGTCGAGGTGAGTAGATGAGGGAGTGGAGAGGATGGAAGGGGTCGAGATAAGGGAATTAGGTGCAGAAAATGAAGATGAGTTGTATAAATATTTCGTAGATAAACTGCATACAGGTCAGTTAGCAAACATCCCGTATAGAGCAATAAGACCACAGAAAATGACCCTAAATGGATTAGTGCTAGGTTAAAACATTATATAGGGCGGAAGAGAAGTATATATAAGAGATTAAGGGCAGGTGAGGAAGTTTTAAGGACACAGTATAATGAATTAGTTAGAACAGTCAGGAGGTTAACGAGGAAAGCTAAGGGCAATTATGAATTGAAGGTAGCCAGCCAGGCGAAGACGGACCCCAAGGGATTTTATCACGTATACAGGACGAAGAATAAGGATACTATAGGTCCATTAAAGGCAGCAAGTGGGGAGCTGGTTAGTTCTGGGGAGGAGATTAGCAAAATTGTGAATAAGTATTTTTTAACTGTCTTCACCCAGGAAAACATGCAGGATATGCCAAATAGTGAACAGGTGTTTAGAGCAGATGAGAATGAGAAGCTGACAAATATTTCCATAACTAGAGATATAGTGGAACAGGAGATAGATAAGCTAACAAGTTCAAGACACCAGGACCTGATGAAATATATCCCAGAGTACTTAAGGAATGCAAAGAGATTATTAGTGAGCCGTTAGTTTCTGTCTTTAGGAAATCACCTGAGTCAGATGAGGTACCAGTAATGTGGAGGCAGGCTAATGTAGTACCCATCTTTAAGAAAGGAGATAAGACTTTAGCGTCTAATTATAGACCTGTCAGCTTAACTTAAGTTGTGGGTAAATTATTGGAGTAAATAATAGCGAGGAACATTAGGGAACATTTAGACAATTACAATCAGTGCATAACTTGATAAATCAGTCACAGCATGGCTTCACGAAGGGAAAGTCTTGCCTGACAAACTTGTTAAGTTTTTACAGTAAGGTGTACGAGGCAGTAGATAATGGTGATAGTTATGATATCTTATATCTGGACTTTAGTAAAGCATTCGACAAGGTGCCCCATCAAAGGCTCCTGAGAAAGGTTAGGACGCACGGGATAGATGGGAAGGTGTTAGGGTGGATAGGGTCATGGCTTGGTAACAGGCGACAGAGAGTGCTAATAAACGGCTCGAAATCCGAGTGGGGTCATGTCATTAGTGGGGTGCCACAGGGATCAGTATTAGGGCCATTATTATTTCTAATATATATCAATGACTTGGATAGTGGAATTAGTAGTGATGTTAGTAAATTTGCTGATTATACAAAGATAGGTAGATTAATTAGGTCAGAATCGGATGCCATCGCATTGCAGGCAGATTTAGATAGAATGAATGAATGGACGGATAGATGGCAAATGCAATTAAATATTAATAAATGCTAAGAACTTAGCGTAGGTAGAGGAAACCCACACAATAGGTACACATTAAACAACCAAACTCTGGTAGGTACAGGGTACGAGAAAGATTTAGGAGTTATAGTTAGCTCTGAACTCCGTCTAGGGAAACAATGCATAGAAGCCAGAAACAAGGCAAATAGGGTACTAGGATTCATTTTTAGGAGTGTTAAAAGTAGAAGGCCGGAAGTAATATTAAAGTTATACTTGGCGCTGGTCAGACCTCATCTAGACTACGCTGTGCAGTTCTGGTCCCTACATTACAGGAAAGATATAGGTCTATTAGAATCAGTACAGAGGATAATGACTAAAAGGATACAGGGGATGAGGAGTATTCCTTACGAGGCGAGGTTGAAGCTGTTAAATTTAAATTCCTTAGAGAGACGTAGGTTAAGAGGGGACCTGATAGAAGTGTTTAAGTGGTATAAGGGTTATAACAAGGGGGATGTAAGCAAAATTCTTAGGATCAGCATCCAGGGAACAAGAAATAACGGGTTTAAGCTTGAAAAAATTTAGGTTTAGGAAGGAGATAGGAAAAAATTGGTTCTCAAATAGGGTGGTAGATGAGTGGAACGGACTCAGTAATCATGTAGTTAGTGCTAGGACATTAGAGAGCTTTAAGAGAAGATTAGACAAGTTTATGGATGGGGATAATAGATGGAAATAGGTAGGTATATTTCATACAGGGACTGCCACGTGTAAGCCTGGTCGCTTCTTGCAGCTTCCCTTATTTCTTATGTTCTTATGTTCTTATGTTCTTAATTTTCTTCTTTTCTGTTGCTATATATATATATATATATATATATATATATATATATATATATATATATATATATATATATATATATATATATATATATATATATATATATATATATATATATATATATATATATATATATATATATATATATATATATATACGAGGTGTGTCATTAAAGTTCCAGGACTGGTATATATATATATATATATATATATATATATACGAGTATATATATATATATATATATATATATATATATATATATATAGAGAGAGAGAGAGAGAGAGAGAGAGAGAGAGAGAGAGAGAGAGAGAGAGAGAGAGAGAGAGAGAGAGAGAGAGAGAGAGAGAGAGGCGAATGAAAGGATGATTGAGGCGGTGAAAAAGTTTCTGGAGAGAATGTGGCGTGCCAGATGTATGAACAATTAGGATAGAGGATACTGTTCGTTTCTCTTTTTCTTTCCCCCTTCTACAGGAGTTGCCGATCCAAAGGCCTGGCTCAGGAGTGATCCTGAGCCACCTGTACCATCAAGATCAAGATACACCTTCACGGATGAAAAAATAAATTAGAAAACGAGCGAAAAAATAGAAAGACTATTGTGGATAAATGACATTGCTCTCTATTTGATGTTTCTTTTCCAAGAATTCTCTCCTTTAAAAAAATGACATTTTCACCAATATATATATATATATATATATATATATATATATATATATATATATATATATATATATATATATATATATATATATATATATATATATATATATATATATATATATATATATATATATATATATATATATATATATATATATATATATATATATATATATATATATATATATATATATATATATATATATATATATATATATATATATATATATATATATATATATATATATATATATATATATTCTTTCTATTTTTTCGCTCTTCTAATTTATTTTTTCTCCCGTGAAGGTGTATCTTGATCTTGATGGTACAGGTGGCTCAGGATCACTCCTGAGCCAGGCCTTTGGATCGGCAACTCCTGTAGAAGGGGAGAAAAAAGAGAAACGAACAGCATCCTCTATCCTAATTGTTCCTACACCTGGCACGCCACATTCTCTCCAGAAACTCTTTCACCGCCTCAATCATCCTTTCATTCGCCTCTCTACACAGTCCCAGCAACAACACCATCCATTCCTTTCCTGTCTTCTCCACTCTTTCATTCCTATCATGCCCTAACTCAGTCAGTATCACTTGCATCATCTCATTCCTGTCTCTGGCATACTTCACACACTCCAGCACCACATGTTCCACCGTCTCATCCTCTCCCATGTCACACATCTGGCACACTTTGCTGCGGGACTCAGACCACCTGTAACTCCTTGCATTCACATCCATACACTGTGCCCTCGCTCGGAAGAGAAGATCACCGCCCAGGCTTCCATCATACCACCTTTCATACCTCGGGGCCTCTTTCTCCTTGTACCATTCCAGGGTCTTCTTTCTTTCCATTTCATTCTTCCATTCATTCAGTCCCACACATTTCACTTCTTTGTCTATCTAATTCTTCCATTTTCTCACATCCCATTCGACTCCCACTCTGCCTCCTCTTGTTACCACCCATTCACGCTCATTTTGATTCCTACCAGCCATTCTTATCGCCCACACAACTTGCAATCCATTCCTGTCTGTCATTCTCATGCATCTCTTCCTCCATTTGCTTCCACTTTCATTCCACAGGTACACCTTCCTTGCTATTCTTGCATCATCCATTCTCTCAAGCCTAATCTTGTACCTAAGTGTGGCTTTTGTGAGTCTTTCCCTAAAGGTGCTCCATCCCATGTCACCTCTCAAGGCTTCAACTGCTGTGCACCTCGGTGCACCCAGTGCCATCCTTGCTACTCTATTCTGGCCCACTTCTAACTTATCAATTTCACTTTCATTCCATGCAATCACATCCATAGCATACATTATACATGGCACAGCCACACTCTTCCACACTTCTCTCAACACATTATACTTACTTGCTCTCATCCTTGCCGCGCTTCCCCATCGACCTACCCACTGGTTTACCATACTTATCTTTTCATTCTTTGCCTTTACACATCCACTAGGACTCATCCACATCCCTAAGTACTTGTATTGTTGCACCTGTTTCAACTCATTCTCTCCAAGTCTCCATACCACATTACTTTCATCCTCTGACCTATTCACAATCATTAGCTTGCTTTTCTCACTGCCAAAACTTACTCCAAAGAATTTTCCATAGCCATCCACAACATCCAACAGACTTTGAAGCTCATCTGCCGATTCACTCATAACAACTACGTCATCTGCATAAAGAAGCACACATACTTTATCGTTCCCCACACTTACCCCTACATTCATTCTTCTCATCCTGGCTGCTAGCTTCTCTGTATACAGGCTAAAAAGGGTTGTGGCAATATACAACCTTGCCTAACTCCTCTCTCACTCTTCACTCAGTCTGTTTTTATGTCTCTTAGTCTGTATCTAGTCTGTAAATAAATAAAAATAAAAAAATCTGGTACTAAAACTTAAATCTGTGAAACAAACATCAAGTAAAGAAGGAAAAAAAAAAGAATCACGTCTACATAGAAACCTTCATTATCGTTTTCCTTGCGCACTTTAACAAAACAAAATTGAACAAACCCTACAGTCCTTCATAAAACACGACTTCCTCTCCCATTTCCTCGACAAACACCCATCGAACAGAAATACATGGAACTGGACGCACACAAGAGCCACAGGAAATCCAGATTTCAACGAACCAGTAGGGAATAGAACCTCGCATATAGGGAGTACTGTGTTTTTATAGTAAATAGAATAAACTTACTCAGTGCGGAACTCAACCAGACAATATGGCGGCAGTACTTTCCTTCTCGCACTGAATAAGTAAACATCCACCCGAGCCTTACAATCGCCTATGCCCTTTCAGAGTCTTATCTATTTTCCAGCTTGGTGTATAACTCTATTTCGGCAGAGGAATTTGTGGGATGTAAAGTAATATTAATGGGTTCAGGGACTGGCGTGGTGCCGGGTATTGCTGAATAGTTTAAGGTGCGGAGAGAGAGAGAGAGAGAGAGAGAGAGAGAGAGAGAGAGAGAGAGAGAGAGAGAGAGAGAGAGAGAGAGAGAGAGAGAGAGAGAGAGAGAGAGAAAATTTATGTGATGACGAAGAGAAACGTTCATATGAGAAATTATTGCCACACTAAACGTCGATTCTTTCCAAAACACTCACTGACGTGATTTTTTAACAAGGTCATTGTGTTTCATCGCGCGACGCTGTTCGGGAGCTTGTTCCATTCCTTCATGATGTGAGTTTTCAAAAAGGCTTTCCGGAACTTAACCTAACCAGTGGACGTGTTGCCTTCATTCCGATTACTTTTTTTTTTTTTTTTCAGAACCGAAAGAAGATTTGTACCGTTTTCGATGGCAACAAAAAGTTTTTTTTCTTTTTTTTTATGTAGGAGGGACACTGGGCAAGGGCAACAAAATCCAATTTAAAAAAATAATGCGCATTGAAATGGCAGTCCCATAAAAGGGTCAAGGCAGTAGTCAAAAATTGATGAATAAGTGTCTTGAAACCTCTTGAAGGAATTCAAGTTATAGGAAGGTGGAAATACAGAAGCTGGCAGGGAGTTCTAGAGTTTACCAGAGAAAGGGATGAATGATTGAGAATACTGGTTAACTCTTGCGTTAGAGAGGTGGACAGAATAGGGGTGAGAGAAAGAAAAAGTCTTGTGCAGCGAGGCCGCGGGAGGAGCGGAGGCACGCAGTTAGCAAGATCAGAAGAGCAGTCAGCATGAAAATAGCGGTAGAGGACAGCTAGAGATGCAACATTGCGGCGGTGAGAGAGAGGCTGAAGACAGTCAGTTAGAGGAGAGGAGTTGATGAGACGAAAAGCTTTTGATTCCACCCTGTCTAGAAGAGCAGTATGAGTGGAACCCCCAGACATGTGATGCATACTCCATACATGGACGGATAAGGCCCTTGTACAGAGTTAGCAGCTGGGGGTGTTGAGAAAAACTGGCGGAGACGTCTGTTAATAGATTTAGGAGAAGAACAGTGACCGTCTACCACAGCAGCAATTGAACGGTCAGAAAGGAAACTTGAGATGAAGTTACAGAGAGAAGGAAAGAAGCCGTAGGAGGGTAGTTTGGAGATCAAAGTTTTGTGCCAGACTCTATAAAAAGCTTTTGATATGTCCAAGGCAACAGCAAAAGTTTTACCAAAATCTCTAAAAGAGGATGACCAAGACTCAGTAAGGAAAGCCAGAAGATCACCAGTAAAGCGGCCTTGATGGGACCCATATTGGCGATTAGATAGAAGGTTGTGAAGTGATAGATGTTTAAGAATCTTCCTGTTGAGGATAGATTCAAAAACTTTAGATAGGCAGAAAATTAAAGCAATAGGACGGTAGTTTGAGGAATTAGAACGGTCACCCTTTTTAGGAACAGGTTGAATGTAGGCAAACTTCCAGCAAGAAGGAAAGGTAGATGTTGACAGACAGAGCTGAAAGAGTTTGACTAGGCAAGGTGCAAGCACAGAGGCACAGTTTCGGAGAACAATAGGAGGGACCCCATCAGGTCCATAAGCCCTCCGAGGGTCTAGGCCAGCGAGGGCATGGAAGACATCATTGCGAAGAATTTTAATACGTGGCATGAAGTAGTCAGAGGGTGGAGGAGAGGGAGGAACAAGCCCAGAATCGTCCAAGGTAGAGTTTTTAGCAAAGGTTTGAACGAAGAGTTCAGCTTTAGAAATAGATGTGATAGCAGTGGTGCCATCTGGTTGAAATAAAGGAGGGAAAGAAGAAGAAGCAAAGTTATTGTAGATATTTTTGGCTAGATGCCAGAAGTGTTTATTCATGTTGGGTCGGCAGGTGAACTTTGACAGGGAGAAAAAAGCCAATTTTGTGTGTCTAGTCTCCTCTCATATGACATTACGAAGGCGATATCAACTGCGCTGAAGAGATATTGGGTTCGCTAAAGCTGACCTGCGTGGCCCACTGGACGTCTGATGAGACTTAGTGCAGGGAAATTACATGTTTGTTTTGGAAGGTGAAGCTGAAATCTGAATGTTGTTATTTCGATTCCCTGGAAGGTGAATGCATCAACAATACTGAAACTTTTTTTTAGGATTCCCTTCTAAACAGACTTCGGATTTCTTCATAAATGTCATAACTGAATTAATGAAATTCTCAGACACTAACATTTCACAATTTCAAAGTGGGCATATTAACTTCTCTGACACTTCAATTGTTTTTTTCCTCACAAATGCCAAACCGACTATGCTTCCATACTCACAATCTCATATAAAGCGAGGCTGAGGGGTAATGCTCTGCTTAGCTGCATTGATTATTCCCGTGTGTTCGTAACAGTTGCCTAAAAAATTGTCCCGTCCTCTGTTGTCTGGCTGGTGTCCCCACTGACTTCCAAATTTGACGACTCGTTCCGGTGTTCGCTCTTCATGAATGGCATTTGTTTCCTGCTTCTGTCAGTGTACGAGTGATGACTATCAAGCGGCATCACCAAACACTGCAATAGCAATACATTTTGTCTCTGAATACGTCAATAGCCAATCAAGTTTTTCCTTCAAACGCTCCAATAGCAATACCGACACAACTCAGTGACGTATTAGCAGAACACGAATAACAAATATGATTCTCTCCATCTGGACTGAGGCGGTGAGTCCTGCGTGCGTAAACAAAGGGCAGGCGAAGGTGTAGCAAATAATCTAGTCAGCCATAGAAACATCCCATTTTCTCTCATATTCAGGGTACACTAAAACTTACGCGCTTCTCAGAACCAGTAATGTAAACACAAGTCACCGCTCCAAGCACTCCGTTTTTCTCTTATATGTTTTCAGCCTCCCGTTCTCTTTCTACTGCACAGATTTTTCGTCTTTCATCTCTTCTTCCTCATTTTTTATACATACACATTCTGTGCACGCTTTTCGACACATACGTTACACGTCTTTTCTATACATCATATTACTCCTTTCTTCACACAGACATACACACACACATTCACTCTCTTTGTTCATATCTTTATGTAAATCATTTTTTATGTTCAGTATTTCTTGTGTACATGTTCATGTTTTTGTTAAATAAAGTAGAGAGAGTTTAACCAGTCTAACAAGTGGCTATAAATACAACCTTAGCTGGTGAACAAAAAGAGTTAAGAGATTAAAGGACTTGCAACTGCTGACGGTTACCTGTCGGTTTTCTCTTCTCTATCTCTGGCGAGTTAAGAGATTAAAGGACTTGCAACTGCTGACGGTTACCTGTCGGTTTTCTCTTCTCACATTCCTGGCGGCTTCCACCTAGATCACTAGAAATGGTGACTCGGAGTTAGACCGTAGTGGCCAGCTCCACCAATGCTGTGTCCCAGGTTCTTTAGCACTATAGCGTCGCCACAGCTATAGGTACCTCGCCCAGGTCAGCCCCCGCCTGACACGGACCACCACGGCCAAACCGCCACCCAGCCTGGCCCAGCCGTGACCCACCGACGCCACCCAGCCCGGCCAGCCGCCACGCGACACACACGCTCCCCTACAGCCACCTTCACGCCAGTCTCCACACGCTTCGAACACGTCCATATCGACCTCGTTGGCCCTCTTCCTCACTCCGACGGCTGCCGCTACATCCTCACCTGTGTCGACCGCTTCACTCGCTGGCCAGAAGCTGCACCACTGACTGACATCTCCACTGACACCGTTGCACGTGCCTTTATCAGCACGTGGATCTCACGCTTCGGTGTTCCTGT
Source organism: Scylla paramamosain (assembly GCF_035594125.1). Lineage (NCBI taxonomy): Eukaryota > Metazoa > Arthropoda > Malacostraca > Decapoda > Portunidae > Scylla > Scylla paramamosain. Next base: position 1,120,552 of record NC_087170.1, on the reverse strand, counting down.
CAGCCTCACTTCTGACCGCGGCGGCCAGTTTGAGTCCAGTGTCTGGAACAAACTGATGACACTACTCGGCATTCGACGATACAGGACTGCCAGCTACCATCCTCAGGCCAACGCTACAGTGGAACGTTTCCACCGCCAGCTGAAGTCGTCACTGATGGCTTCCAGCGACCAACGCGAGAAGTGGAACGCCACCTTACCCCTCGTCCTCCTCGGCATCCGGACGTCCCTCAAGCAGGACCTTCACCACTCTTCTGCCGAGCTCGTATACGGCACCACTCTTCGACTCCCTGGCGAGCTCTTACCAGCTCACCCGACGCCGGCCCCTGCAGCGTCCAAGACTTCGCCAGCAGTCTTAAGGAGTCGATGAGAAGCCTGCAGCCGGTGCAACCTCGCACGCACCCCGCCAAGACCTTCGTCAGCCAGGATCTCGAAGACTGCACACACGTCTTCGTCAGGGTTGACGCTGTCCGTAAACCACTACAGCGCCCCTACGAAGGCCCCTTCGAGGTCCTCCGCAGGACGAGAAAAAACATCACCATCAACAGAAACGGCTCTTCTGACGTCATAGCCATAGACCGAGTCAAGCCCGCCTACATCCTGCACACCCCGACGGCACCTCACGACCCGACATCGCCGGCCACGCCTTCAGCACCACGCGCCACGGCTAAGCAGCACGTATCGTTCGTCGTGCCTCCTCACTCGGGGGAAGTTATGTAGCAAATAATCTAGTCAGCCATAGAAACATCCCATTTTCTCTCATATTCAGGGTACACTAAAACTTACGCGCTTCTCAGAACCAGTAATGTAAACACAAGTCACCGCTCCAAGCACTCCGTTTTCTCTTATATGTTTTCAGCCTCCCGTTCTCTTTCTACTGCACAGATTTTTCGTCTTTCATCTCTTCTTCCTCATTTTTTATACATACACATTCTGTGCACGCTTTTCGACACATACGTTACACGTCTTTTCTATACATCATATTACTCCTTTCTTCACACAGACATACACACACACATTCACTCTCTTTGTTCATATCTTTATGTAAATCATTTTTTATGTTCAGTATTTCTTGTGTACATGTTCATGTTTTTGTTAAATAAAGTAGAGAGAGTTTAACCAGTCTAACAAGTGGCTATAAATACAACCTTAGCTGGTGAACAAAAAGAGTTAAGAGATTAAAGGACTTGCAACTGCTGACGGTTACCTGTCGGTTTTCTCTTCTCTATCTCTGGCGAGTTAAGAGATTAAAGGACTTGCAACTGCTGACGGTTACCTGTCGGTTTTCTCTTCTCACATTCCTGGCGGCTTCCACCTAGATCACTAGAAAGGGATGGGGTGGAGGGCGATATGAACGACGAAGAGGGAAAGGGAAAGACGTGGCCATTACGAGGAAAAATTTCAAGACACTTATCCTCCAGTTTTGGATAACCATTCTGGCTTTCTCTCTGGGGACTGGCATTGTCGGTGAATCTTTTCCCTTTCTTCCTTTTTTTGATACTCTAAGCCAGTGCTCTCTTACATAAAAAAAAAAATATATATATATATATAAAATATCGCTAATAAAGGAGAGGAGAAGGACGAGGACGAGGACGAAAACCGAGGACTAAAACGACAACAACGACGACGATAGCAAGACGGCGAACGGATATCAGCAGTGAACCCACGCCGCCCACACCCTGGCCATCAAACCACGCCACAACAATACGGGCCAAAAAGGCTCATTACACTCCCAGGAACGTAAACACGGACACTAAAAGGAAGGGAGCGTGGAAGGGAAAGAGAGAGAGAGAGAGAGAGAGAGAGAGAGAGAGAGAGAGAGAGAGAGAGAGAGAGAGAGAGAGAGAGAGAATATATGTATTGAAGCGTATATTAAAGCTTTACACAAACGCCTGGAGAGGAATTCAGTGGAGCCTCTCTCTCTCTCTCTCTCTCTCTCTCTCTCTCTCTCTCTCTCTCTCTCTCTCTCTCTCTCTCTCTCTCTGTGTGTGTGTGTGTGTGTGTGTGTGTGTGTGTGTGTGTGTTGGCCTTCCTTCCTAGCTGTTCTCTTCTGTGTCTTCCCTCCTCCTCACCTCTACTATATATTCCCAGGTGTGCTGATGATTAATTTACTGATGATTAATTTACCTGTTTCTCTCTCAGACACGGCAATCTCTCACTGTCTCTCCCTCCCACACCCCCTTCCTAACACACATCCTTTCCTCCTGTTCTCTCTCTCTCTCTCTCTCTCTCTCTCTCTCTCTCTCTCTCTCTCTCTCTCTCTCTCTCTCTCTCTCTCTCTCTCTCTCTTATTTCATTTCATTTATCATTTTATAAACGTCACGTAGGTGTCTACACAATCATGTGTGTGTGTGTGTGTGTGTGTGTGTGTGTGTGTGTGTGTGTGTGTGTGTGTGTGTGTGTGTGTGTGTGTTTATGAAGCATACACGATGCACTTAAATAACACAACAACAAAAATAAAGGAAAAACAATAAACGAGCAAACTTAAACTTTACCCCATTAAGACAAATTAAATAAATAAAAAAGTTAAAAAGAAAAGTCAAACAGAAAACGGATACCTAAAACTAAGTATTAATAGAAAAGAAAAAAAGAGAAAAAAATAAAAGACAAAAAAAGTGCCATCTCTGAGAAAGGAAGAGGAACAAGGAGCAGCAAGAGTCTGTACGGTACAACAAGTTCCAGTGGTATCGCCGGTGAGCAAGACTAACGAACGAACTGCGACCATTTGAGAGAGAAAGGCGCCAGAAGGAGCCCAGCGAAATTTGCTCCCTTGCTTCGTAGGAGCGGCAGCGCTGGGCGGGGTAGAAGGCGGTTGTGGTGATCCGCGTTATTGAGATGTAGAGTAAGCAGGAAAAAAAGGACAGTTCGTCACGAGGGGCGAAGAGCGTGGGGAAAGGCGACTGTTTAAGGAGAATGTTATGTACGTAATTGAAATATTTCTTACCAGTAACAACGGTGATTCCTGTTAATGATCACTAACGTTGCAGTTTGAAAAATGCCTGATCTGTTCATCTGCAACACAATAATTAGCACTAATCAAACAATTCCGTGTAAACCATAGCTTTATTCTGCTGGAGACGTACTACCTTGAAGAAACTAACAGCTTATGACCGATTCATCTATAACATTATACTTATCAAAAACCAAAGCATGTGAAACCAGCGACTTCTCTTTCGCACAGGACATAACAACGTGACGGAAGCAACAGCAGGTATTGTGAAAGAAATGTGCTATAAATACTTCCATTACACGGTGAACGACTTTCTTGCCTCACTCACGGCAACTGCTTTCACCTGTGATTCAATGAGTATTAATTCCATAGGTTACTGAACTCCTTACACAACTTATTCCTATCACTGCGAGTTATCTACCAAAGAGGAAGTTCCAGCGACATGAAATAACATAAGTGGCCACCAATCTCCCCTACTCAGGTCTTCACGCTGTCTGCCGAGACGAACTGAGGGCTGCGAGCCTCTGTGTAAGACTTTTTTTTTTTTTTTTTTTTTTTTTATGTAGGAAGGATACTGGCCAAGGGCAACAAAAATCTAATAAAAAAAAAATGCCCACTGAAATGCCAGTCCCTAAAAGGGTCAAAGCAGTGGTCAAAAATTGGTGGATAAGTGTCTTGAAACCTCCCTCTTGAAGGAATTCAAGTCATAGGAAGGTGGAAATACAGAAGCAGGCAAGGAGTTCCAGAGTTTACCAGAGAAAGGGATGAATGATTGAGAATACTGGTTAACTCTTGCGTTAGAGAGGTGGACAGAATAGGAGTGAGAGAAAGAAGAAAGTCTTGTGCAGCGAGGCCGCAGAAGGAGGGGAGGCATGCAGTTAGCAAGATTAGAAGAGCAGTTAGCATGAAAATAGCGGTAGAAGACAGCTAGAGATGCAACATTGCGGCGGTGAGAGAGAGGCTGAAGACAGTCAGTTAGAGGAGAGGAGTTGATGAGACGAAAAGCTTTTGATTCCACCCTGTCTAGAACAGCAGTATGAGTGGAACCCCCCCAGACATGTGAAGCATACTCCATACATGGACGGATAAGGCCCTTGTACAGAGTTAGCAGCTGGGGGGGTGAGGAAAAACTGGCGGAGACGTCTCAGAACACCTAACTTCATAGAAGCTGTTTTAGCTAGGGATGAGATGTGAAGTTTCCAGTTCAGATTATAAGTAAAGGACAGACCGAGGATGTTCAGTGTAGAAGAGGGGGGACAGTTGAGTGTCATTGAAGAAGAGGGGATAGTTGTCTGGAAGATTGTGTCGAGTTGATAGATGGAGGAATTGAGTTTTTGAGGCATTGAACAATACCAAGTTTGCTCTGCCCCCAATCAGAAATTTTAGAAAGATCAGAAGTCAGGCGTTCTGTGGCTTCCCTGCGTGATATGTTTACCTCCTGAAGGGTTGGACGTCTATGAAAAGACGTGGAAAAGTGCAGGGTGGTATCATCAGCATAGGAGTGGATAGGACAAGAAGTTTGGTTTAGAAGATCATTAATGAATAATAAGAAGAGAGTGGGTGACAGGACAGAACCCTGAGGAACACCACTGTTAATAGATTTAGGAGAAGAACAGTGACCGTCTACCACAGCAGCAATAGAACGGTCAGAAAGGAAACTTGAGATGAAGTTACAGAGAGAAGGATAGAAACCGTAGGAGGGTAGTTTGGAAATCAAAGCTTTGTGCCAGACTCTATCAAAGGCTTTTGATATGTCCAAGGCAACAGCAAAAGTTTCACCAAAGTCTCTAAAAGAGGATGACCAAGACTCAGTAAGGAAAGCCAGAAGATCACCAGTAGAGCGGCCTTGACGGAACCCATACTGGCGATCAGATAGAAGGTTGTGAAGTGATAGATGTTTAAGAATCTTCCTGTTGAGGATAGATTCAAAAACTTTAGATAAGCAGGAAATTAAAGCAATAGGACGGTAGTTTGAGGGATTAGAGCGGTCACCCTTTTTAGGAACAGGTTGAATGTAGGCAAACTTCCAGCAAGAAGGAAAGGTAGATGTTGACAGACAGAGCTGAAAGAGTTTGACTAGGCAAGGTGCAAGCACGGAGGCACAGTTTCGGAGAACAATAGGAGGGACCCCCATCAGGTCCATAAGCCTTCTGAGGGTTTAGGCCAGCGAGGGCATGGAAAACATCATTACGAAGAATTTTAATACGAGGCATGAAGTAGTTAGAGGGTGGAGGAGAGGGAGGAACAAGCCCAGAATCGTCCAAGGTAGAGTTTTTAGCAAAGGTTTGAGCAAAGAGTTCAGCTTTAGAAATAGATGTGATAGCAGTGGTGCCATCTGGTTGAAGTAGAGGAGGGAAAGAAGAAGAAGCAAAGTTATTGGAGATATTTTTGGCTAGATGCCAGAAATCACGAGGGGAGTTAGATCTTGAAAGGTTTTGACATTTTCTGTTAATGAAGGAGTTTTTGGCTAGTTGGAGAACAGACTTGGCATGGTTCCGGGCAGAAATATAAAGTGCATGAGATTCTGGTGAAGGAAGGCTTAAGTACCTTTTGTGGGCCACCTCTCTATCATGTATAGCACGAGAACAAGCTGTGTTAAACCAAGGTTTAGAAGGTTTAGGACGAGAAAAAGAGTGAGGAATGTACGCCTCCATGCCAGACACTATCACCTCTGTTATGCGCTCAGCACACAAAGACGGGTCTCTGACATGGAAGCAGTAGTCATTCCAAGGAAAATCAGAAAAATACCGCCTCAGGTCCCCCCAACTAGCAGAGGCAAAACGCCAGAGGCACCTTCGCTTAGGGGGATCCTGAGGAGGGATTGGAGTGATAGGACAAGATAAAGATATGAGATTGTGATCGGAGGAGCCCAACGGAGAAGAAAGGGTGACAGCATAAGCAGAAGGATTAGAGGTCAGGATAAGGTCAAGAATGTTGGGCGTATCTCCAAGACGGTCAGGAATACGAGTAGGGTGTTGCACCAATTGCTCTAGGTCATGGAGGATAGCAAAGTTGTAGGCTAGTTCACCAGGATGGTCAGTGAAGGGAGAGGAAAGCCAAAGCTGGTGGTGAACATTGAAGTCTCCAAGAATGGAGATCTCTGCAAAAGGGAAGAGGGTCAGAATGTGCTCCACTTTGGAAGTTAAGTAGTCAAAGAATTTCTTATAGTCAGAGGAGTTAAGAGAGAGGTATACAGCACAGATAAATTTAGTATGAGAATGACTCTGTAGTCGTAGCCAGATGGTGGAAAACTCGGAAGATTCAAGAGCGTGGGCACGAGAGCAGGTTAAGTCATTGCGCACATAAACGCAGCATCCAGCTTTGGATCGAAAATGAGGATAGAGAAAGTAGGAGGGAACAGAAAAGGGGCTACTGTCAGTTGCCTCAGACACCTGAGTTTCAGTGAGGAAAAGAAGATGAGGTTTAGAAGAGGAGAGGTGGTGTTCTACAGATTGAAAATTAGATCTTAGACCGCGAATGTTGCAGAAGTTAATGAAGAAAAAGTTGAGGGGGGTGTCAAGACACTTAGGGTCGTCGACGGAAAGGCAGTCCGACCTGGGGACATTTATGGTCCCCTCCCCAGATGGGGACTCCGAGGCTGGTGTAGGAGTCGCCATGATTTTAAAATTTTTGGAGTGAAGGGTGTGTGTGTTATTAGGTGCTTGTAGTTTTGTGTGGAGGAAGAGAGTGTCTTTAGAGGGCAGGCTGTGACTGCCCCCTTGTGTTGTGAGACACAAAGGGAAACGTTCAGTGAGGTCACAGCTGGGTTTAATGATAAGTTCACAGCACCCCCTGAACAGTGCTTTAGACCTCACTGGGAGTAATTATCGTTTCGGCAGGTGTCTACTGCCTCCTCCTTGCAAGTGTCAGCAGTAAAGAAGAGGCAGGCAAGAAGCAATACAATAATATGTATGAGATGCGGGCACTTCATCTTCCTCGTAAGGTTCGCCAGCCCGCAAACAACAGGAAACACTGCAGATCCAGATTGTGAGGCAACAGTGAGCGATTGCTCCGATCCGTCTGACGTATGTGGCGGAGTGTGCACTCAAGGGCAAGTATGTATTAGCTATACAAGACCAAACCAACAACACAACCTCGGGAAACACACACACACACACACACACACACACACACACACACACACACAAACACACACACACACAAACACGAGAAAGACAAAAGTTCCGACACACACACACACACACACAAGGAAAACAAAACACCCTAAAAAAACAAAATGATGATCAATATACGAAGATTGAGTCAGTAAGGGAGAGTTACAGTCACAGTTACATGACAAACAACAACTGTGAGACGGCGTCCGACACCTGGGCGGAGGCGGACAGGTGTACCAACCAGCCTAAACAAGGACGCAGCGGGGGAAGGAGAAAGATTGTGGGAAGCAAAGTAAACGACGAGGCGGATTGAACAGGTGGATTCCTAAAGGTGCTCGCCTCGCACTCAGCCTAGACAGACGTAGTGGCGGGACAAGGGACGGTGTGACTAACCTACAACTGTTATTGATGTTGTAGAGAAAATTAACACAGATGAGTTGGAAAGGTGGTATGGAAACTCAGATTTAATATTCTCTTAATATGCTTTCAATTATAGGTCTCTTTAGACTTCAGGAGCACAGACAAAGTTTGCATATGTCTCTTCCTACACACAGAGTAGTCAGTGATATAACAACGAACTCCTCCGCCCACAAATCAAGTTTACTGGTGAGTTATTCAAAATATAGTAAATGCCTGATAAAAAAAAAAAAAAAGATCCTGAATATAACAAATTAAGGATCAGCAAGGGAAGAGTACCAAATATGACCAAACAACACCACCAACACCGTCGATACAAAACAGACACCCATTCACCAAAATAAACAAGATTCTATACAACCATGAATAGCACGTTAAATAGAAAACGTGCTCACACATTGTACATGAAAAACAACCTACGCCAAACACACCATGCACTTGTTTTCGATCACCATCAAAGACGCTGCCCACACGCGTGACGTCACCTTGCCAGACACATCGAAGGGAATGTGACCCAAGATTGGACCAGAGCAGCAAATGCACGTGTCATTTCCCTTAAGAGACTCAGGGAAACATGAGCCTCCAAAAGACAAAGAAGTGAACCAAGAGAGAGAGAGAGAGAGAGAGAGAGAGAGAGAGAGAGAGAGAGAGAGAGAGAGAGAGAGAGAGAGAGAGAGAGAGAGAGAGAGAGAGAGAGAGAGAGAGAGAGGAGAGAGAGAGAGAGAGAGGAGAGAGAGAGAAACTTTAAGGAAAAAAAGGAACAGGAAAGTAACTGAAAAAAACAACAACTTATCATAATAGTAAAGCGAGGAGATAAATTCCAGAGAAGAAAGGGAGGAGGAAAAGAGGAAATGAAGGGAAAACCAGAGAAAAAAGGAGAAACGAAAAGAAATGGAAGAAAAACAACAGGAAAAGAAGAGGAAAAGAGGGAAAAAAGAGTAAATGAAAGGAAAGGAAATGGTGAAATGAAAAGAAAGCAAAGACAGAAAAAGGAAATGAAGGAAAAATTTTAAATAGAAACGAAAGGAAATTAAGGATAAACGAGATGAAAAATAAAGGAGAAACGAAAGGAGAGGAAAGAGAAACGAAAGAAGAGAGGAAACGAAAGAGGAAAGAAGAAGAACGAAAGGAGAGGAAAGGAAATATGGAGAGAAAAGTAAAGCATGGAGAGGCAGCAGTGTGGCGTGGGACTAATTGGTTGATTAGCCTTCATTATTGCATCGTGGACCTGAAACATGAAGGTCACCGAGGAATTGTCACTGTGCCAATAAAATGTATTACTTTTTCCTATGAATTGCCCGCACGAAGCTGCTGGTGAAGAGAAGACAGTACTGCCATTACACTAAT